>NC_085026.1:12328936-12628936 GCF_963692335.1 Osmerus eperlanus | reverse complement strand
TCTTGAACCTTATGGATATTTCAACCGTTTCTGGTCTGTTAATTAAGGACTATATTTTTGCTTGAGCACTTCATAAAATGTATTGACCCTTTCCTTTTTGTTTGAAAAATGTGCAATATTTCTGCTTGAATTGAATGCCTATGCAACCATCCAATACCATTTTGAATGTAAAAGTCTTACCGGATTTTGCTAATAAAAATGTTTGACCCTCCATTGACTACCTTTCACTAACATGAATTTACTACTCGCTTTATAGTAATCAGTTTAATATGACATAAATATGATATTATTGGCTAAACATATACATATGTACATATGTTTTTTCTCTATTTGTACTTCTTAAGGCAGCATGAATAAGAAACCAAAATTGGTTTTGTCTATTTTGTCTGATAATAAAAGTGACCCTTCATAAATGTGGGTATTTCCCCACTTAACAGGTGTTAAACAACGTGGGAGGTGTTGTTAGTCATGTGTGGGGTCTGTGAAGGGGGTATAAAAACTGGACTCATCAGACAAACACCCACCCTAGCACTTTGTCAGAACTTCCTGCAGATCAAGATGAAATCTCTTCTCTCTCTCATTTGCCTTATCTTGGCTTTCTCAGGTGAACACATTTGACTTCAACTGTATTTCAAACACATTTAGCCTTATACATCCAAGTATAATCTATACTTGGTTGCCCATGATCTTGTTTTGCTTTTCCCCTTATCCTGCACAGTCATGGCTGTACATGGCAGAGAGGTGAACTACCTTCGAGAAGAGTGGGAATCCGGTGAAGAAGCCAGAGAAGACACCACGGTAATGTCTAGAGGTGGAGGTGGCTCCCTTGAGAAAAGGTTGCATCTCTTGTTACCTTCAAGTCAAAATGATGTCTGTGGACCAGCACCTCCTCTAGGTCTTTAGGTAGATGCATGGATTTTAAACTCATGTCTGTCTGTTTCGTACCTTTCATTTCCCAGCTAGAAAAGGAGATGATTCCTGGAACTTGCTGGCTATGCAAGAAGATTCTGAATTCAGTGAAGAAACGTTTGAATAGCTCTGATACTTTAGAGGTATGTAAATACTGCACCACATAGCACTGTCAACTTCTAGCTATCAATGAAATTTCTGTATTATTTATTGCTTTGGCTATGTTTATTTAAACCAACTATATTGTTCTCTATTGGTATGTCATTAGTTTAACTTCCATTTTTGTACATTTGGTCGAACGATGGTCTGATTTTTTTTACTGCAGACTATTAAAGAAAAGCTGTTGAGAAGCTGTGACCACATAAAACATGGAAAATCAATTTGTCACAGTATTTGTAAGAAATTCTCCGATATCTTGGTGAAGTTGTTTTCCAATGACGAAGATGTGAGAACAATGTGCGTCAAGATCAAGCTCTGCAAGTAAGTGTCCTCAGGGTTAACATGGGCACAGCTGAATATGACTATGAAAAATATGAGATAAAATATGAAATAAATCCGATACCTGTGGGCCTCGCAGGACTGTAGTAAACACAACCAATCATTAAGGTCAGACTTGCACAAATTATTGGACGGCATTCAGACCGAATGCAATGATTGGACTGGCTACTTGTCTGTCTGTCTAACGGCAGTAGTCAGGTTCAATTCTTGTGTTTTGGAGGATTGTCTTAACCCTTGTGCTGCCTTCGGGTCATTGTGACCCACCTTTTGCTACACGACGGTGGGTCACAATGACCCGAAGGCCGCACAAGGTGAAGGGAGGGGGTAGGATATTTTCGTTTTAATCCTTTCAAACTCAGGTTCGCAGAACTTGCTTATCCTGCCATATCATAAAGTCTTATCAACATGTTTTTTGTGTGTTTTGCAGGCCGAAGCACGATTGGGGGATCAGCAACTGATCAGGCAGAATCCACATTTGGAAGAATCCTCGTCCATGCTCACGCCACGTTCTCGCTATTGCGTAGCCTATTTTGACTGATTTCTTACTTCCTGCATTATGTTTCAATGCAATTTCTATGCACGATATGTTTGACTCCGGATTAGGCATTAAAATGCATTAATATGGACTGTAAAAAATCTTCTGGTATTCTGTTTGGCATTCTGTACTGGCCGGCCTACACTGAATGAAATGTATTAATATTCAGTATCTTAAAATAAACAATGTATTGCATAAGTAGTGTACCTTTCGTCACGTCAAATGTGTTTCATCTATCCACATTTGCATTAGATACCAATTTATTTATAATGCCAGGTCATAATTTTTGCTAGTCTTCAAGGAACTGTCAATCATGACTTCTCTGGTCACTCCTTTGCACTGCTGTGGCCTTCGTGAAACATCTTCACTAATACAGAACACATTTAAAACTAAGGTAAACTGGGCCCTTGATTTCAAAGAAGAAAAAATATGAATTCACACACACTCCAGTTTAATAAATTATTCAATTTTTGATAGAATAGGTTAAATATTATGTATTTTCTTCCTATTTATTTCCCTAAACAAACATGAATAAGAAACAGAAGCCCAAAAGTGGTTTGCCATACATAGCTTACCTGTTGTTTACTTCTGATGTGAAGAGTGATTCCTCATATGGGGATTACACATCCAGGTGATGACAGGTGTTTAGGAATGTGCTGCAAGCCAACATCGGCCAAGTGTACATCCGATGGTGGCGCGACCACGTCTGTTGTACATGTACCCCGTGTAAGGTAAGGAGAAGCCATTGAGGGACGTGTCACAGGAGGCCAGGTTTCTTTGGGGAGAAAGGGGTTTTGAGTTGCCTTTGAACTTTAAAGAGACAATATTAATAATGATAAGGAATTTGCTTTATCACATGCATTCTTCGACCCAAACCGCTACAATCAAAAGGTCATAGAAACAAAAACACAGGGAAAACAATAAAGTTAATACAAATACATTCAAATTGAACAAACTACTTGCAAACGGAGGCAAGTCCATGGCCAGAGAGTACAAAAGCAACAAAGGTAAATCAGGTAGACCAGTAGAGAGAAGTTTTATAAGCTTTCTTAAGGCTGTCAAGGGTAGGGTCGTTTCTCAGCAACTCAGGCAAGGCATTCCAGAACCGTTGGGTACTACAACAGAATGCTCCTTAACACATGGAGTTTACAACGGGAATTTTGGGGAGAGAGAGAATGCTTGCAGAGCAGAGTGAGAAGGCAGATGTGGAAGGCTTGATTGAATTTCAGAGATAGCCAGGAGCTTTATCATGAACTGCTTTGTAAGAGTTAGAATTTTGTAGCCAATGCATGAAGAAACAGACGCAGTGTAACTGGAACAACACAGGTGTGATGGCAGTTGGTGATGTGTGAGAATGAAAGCACTCATGCTCGAGTGAATATACTTCACCGCACACTCACAGACAATTACATTTCCCTTCCCTTCAGATTTATTAATAGTCAATATTGAGACTCTAAAACATTTACATTTGAGACAATCATTTGAGTACGGTAATTCATTACTTATCAACAGCAACTTTTAGTACAGGCGAAAAACTAGGCATAAAAGTGCCACATTAAATGTCTTACATTTCCTTGCACTCAGATAACCCCATCTGATATGAAAACGTTTTGAATCAAACCAAACCATTTAGATTGCAAATGAAATGTGATCAGGGAGTGTTAGCATGCATAGACGCTATCAAACCTGATCTGGTTTACTTAAATGTTTTATCTTGTATCCTTGAAGACCATAGACAGTTTTTTTTAGGTTTTTGTTTCTACCAGATAAGTCAATGAGAATGTCACAGAACAAACTTGTGTCCTGTTAATGTGTATTCAATAACTTTGAGACATTACTTGTTCCTTTTTCCTTATTCGAAGAAAAAACAACTTAAATGCAGTTTTTACTTTGAGTATGATTATATACAGGAATGCAGTTAATTCTGGATCTATACAATGATGCACACAACTGGCAGGTTGTTAAAAAGGAATGTTAGTACATTTGAACATTAGCTTTCTGGAATAGTAGTGGAATAGCATTTCCAGATACAGTTCAAATTCATTATTTCAAGCTAAGTGGAAAAACTGTAGTCAGGTAGCAAGTCAAAACCTTGATAAGCTCCATGGCAAGGAAGTAGTTCTGTATCATGACAGAAAACAGAATACTATCAGACTGACTTTTAATCGCTTTCTTTTTTCAAGCACCTACATATAATACTGCAGTACATAAAAATACAAACACAGATGGAAACACATTAAAAAGTCCTTTTGAAAGGCCACCAATCAAACAGTAGAATGAGTGGGAGAATAAGTCACCAGGGGAGATATATCCTAGGACCGCATGAAGTCTGGAGACTTCAATACAGACTCTGCAGATTAGACTTCAAAGGCCAACAATTGTTTTTGGACCTATAAAAGCCTATAAAAGTGCGGTGCAGGCTTTAGAAAGGTCCTCCTCACAGTGAGGGGGCAGCAGAGAGCAGACACCTGGAGCTCATGGAAAGGAAGTATCCTCTGGGGTGCCGCTGACCCCAGGTCTGTTGTAAGGCCTCGCGGTCCAGTTTGTTGAGTCTCTGAGAACACAGACGCAGATCCTGGACCAGTACGCACAGGGCGTCCAGATCAGCAGCGTCCCAAGGCCCAGCCACCTGGCAGCCTGGGAAACAGGAAGAGAGGACGGAGCAAGGATCACATGAATCAATTCATTCATTCATAAAAGAGATTGAGTGAGATGACTACAGTGAGGGAAGTAACTTGCTGCTGAGTTGTACCTTGGAGGTTGAGGAGGGTTAAAGGTGGGCGGCCATCTTGAAGGCCAGACAGGATGTTGTGGAGCCCCGCTGAGGTCACCGCCGGGTTCCCTGATATGTCCAGAGACACCAGGGAGGGGCAGACAGGAAGACATCTGGACCCAAACATGAAGAGAGACGTGGACGGTTTTCAAGAAGAAGTCCAAACCCATTTATTTATTTATTTTTACATTGGATATAAACTGTATTTAACCTGGGAACAAATTATTTTACATATTCTGTGTACAAAGAAACAAGAAGAGGTAGAGAAAGAAATATTGCAATCAGGGTGAAGTGATAGCCATTTCAGAATGTAAGATACTTGTCACTTCTCTATCACACAAGTCTATCACAAGTACCGGTATGCTTCAACCACATCAAGAGAGAAAACAGGAAGGCATTCACATCACAGCAGGACAGACAGACAGAGCCACATTACATGCTAACATACAAAACCAACAACCAAGCCTTCTTCTCTTCTTCAATGCATAAACACTCATGCATGCATGCGCATCGTACATATACACACACACACACCTGGCAAGAGTGGCAACACTGCTGTCTGTCAGTCCGTTTCCTGCCAGGCTAAGGTGGATCAGTGAACAGTCTTCCTGTAGAACAAAATTTGGAACTATCAGACTAAGAATCTGTTCTGAAGACCTCAAAAGTCAAGATCGGATGTCAATCAAGCGTCTACATATTTCATGAAGAAAACAAATGTGTGTGCGTGCGGTTATGTGTGTGTGTACCTGAGACAGGATTGTAGTGAGGTGTTCCAGAGCAAGGGGGTCCACAGCTCCACTGCATACAGCAGACAGGTGGAGGTGTGTGAGGCAGTGCAGAGGCAACGTCTTCAGCACCAGCTCAAACCCCGTGGAGCCCAATGCATTGTGGGATAGACACACTGACTTTAGGTGTCCCGTGCCTGTGTGAGATGGGAATTGTATGTATTTATCTGCACACAACATACCATAGTACACAGTCAGTGTTACTGCTTGGATGCAAGGTCTTTAGCCAATAAGAGGGGGTATTGCTGCTCACCTGCAAGGGCCTGAGCCAATAAGAGGCGGTGTTGCTGGAGGAAGCGTGCAGTGAGGTTGCAGGCTTGCAGGGCCAGCCGAGCCAGCAGGGGACAGGCTGACAGCAGACAGGCCAGGGCCTGGGACACACCATCCCCCAGGGGGTTCACACTCAGGTCCAGCTCCTCCAGACACTACAGGGGAGGTGGGGAGGGAGGGAAACAAATGAGGGCAGAGAGAGAAAAGAGACGGTGGGAGAAAAAAAGGGGGGGTGGAAAGAAAGAGATAGAGGTGGAAAAGGGGGGGGGAGATATAGTGCATGGCTCTGTAAGACAATGAGCAACACACTGTCCTTATGGTAAAAGAGGTTTGTCAACCCCAGCAGTTAGAACTAAGTAGCCCCACCACAAACACATCCCTCCCACACAGCAGGTTCTCACACAAGCTACCATGACACAGGAAAGGGTGGTGGTCTCTTCTGAGCCAGACCGCCACACTACAAACTATACATTTACATTTAGTCATTTAGCAGACGCTCTTATCCAGAACGACTTACAGTAAGTACAGGGACATTCCCCCGAGGCAAGTAGGGTGAAGTGCCTTGCCCAAGGACACAACGTCAGTTGGCATGACCGGGAATCGAACTGGCAACCTTCGGATTACTAGCCCGACTCCCTCACCGCTCAGCCAACTGACTCCCTATATATATACAATATACTATATACTATACTATAACACTCATAATTGACACACACCCCCACACACACCTCTATAGTGGCCATACAAGGTCTGAGCAGAAATGCTAAGCTCCGTAGATGAGAGCAGTGGACCTAGTGGCAGTTTAACTGGCAGGAAGCTCTGCATCAGCAATGTTTATAAATGACTAGAGCACAACTTTCCAAAGAACTGAGTGTGACGGGTATGTAACAGCTGTAGCCATGCTCCGTCACGACAAGGCTCGTTCGCCACTCACTGGGCTCGAACACACGACCTCCGATTTGCCAAGCGTGACCACTACCAGCTACGCCAAAGAAAAGCTAGCTATTCGTTGACGCGGGTGGCCTGTTACATACCTGAGGAGTGAGTTTCACAGGTTCACACCCGTTACATGAGGTCTCTACAAAGTAAGTGTCTTGAGTTGTCACCTAGTGACCTGCTCTCTACAAGATGGTGACGTGCTAGCATTACATTCACAACAAGAGATGAGATTCTTTGAGTTTAGCTGGTGATCCCATGTGACACTGTTAGCTTTATTGTCTTTAATTTCTTACCCTTTACTATAGTATTGAAAGATAAGAAAACATTTCAGTGTTTCCCACAGAATGTGATTATATTTGTGGCGGTAGGCAGGGGCGGAGACAGACGATGTAAAAAGTTGGGGCTCAGCCCAAATCCTAAAAAAATTAATTGGAACTGAATTTTGCCATTCGAATTGAAGCAGCCTGAATTTTTTTCTATTTGAATTTCTGAAGCTTGAATTTTTATTTATAACATTTTTGGGATCTGAATTTTACTGTTTGAATTTGAGCAACCTGTATTTCCGAACCTTTAAATTATGGATCAGATCTTTATTTTATTTTTACATTGAAATAATATATTTTTTCCATTTTAAAGAGGTGAATTCATAAACGAACAAATTCAGTAGTGTTTACATTTCACACTTCATTTTTTGGCCATGGGAAAAAAAAAAAATATATATACACATTTGTGGTGGTAAATTTTGTATTGTGGCGGGCCGCCACAAATAAATGAATGTATGGGAAACACTGCATTTTTGGTACATGAACAAGCAAAGTTAGCCGAACATGAACTTTACCGGAAACACGGGCTGAGTCTGCCCTTCCAAGGCGCTAGCAGCCTTCTTAAGCCCCTCCCCCGTGATCTGATTGGAGGACACGTCCAGGAGTCGGAGACGGGGCATGGTTATCACAGCAGCGACCAGCTCGGGGAGGAGGTTGTCGTGGAGACGGTTGCCGGACAGGCGTAGCTCGGTGAGGCTAGTCTGCAGCTTGAGGGAGCGGAGGAGGGGAGCGAGGGAGGGTGGGGCCAAGCTCAGACCACACACAGACACAGACGGGCTGCCGTCCTGCAGCTCACACAGACGAAATACGCGCTTGTTCTCCTCTGTAGGGCCAGACACCAACACACACATTCATGATACACATAACAGGACATCACGGCTTGGAATGGTTTAGAGTGAGGCATTTGTGTGTGTCCCGTACCGACTGTCAGGCTGTGACAGGCCTTCCTGTAGCGCTCAGGAAGAGGTGGGAGGTCCCAAGAACTGACCTCCGCCAGGACCTGTTAACACATCATCATCCCCATCATCATCATTCTCATCCCCATCATCCAAAACAACAATCTGGGCCAGCAACATCATGCACACGCATGATTTAACTTCATCCTCATCTCTCCTGTGCAACAATAGCATCTTATTGTTCTCCCCATAAATACTCTAGTCCAGGGGTCCCCAAACTACGGCCCGTGGGCCGAATACGGCCTGCCAACGCATTTGGACCGGCCCTCTGAACAATGCCAGAGACTTTATTAAAAAAATTACAAAGTTATTACGATAGTAATAATGCTCTTTTAATAGGCTATATATCCCTTGATATGTATGGATGTACGGTGCATAAGAAAATAATAAACTAATCTAGCATAATAAATACATTTAAAATCATAATAAAATCTCCACAATAATACTGGTAGTCACTCCGGCCCAGGGCTGTAATCATAATATATATTGGGATATATTGGACACACCCCCCCCAATATTCAAATCTGGTCAAAATGTCCACCCCAATATATTTATATAAAAATATAAATAAAATATAAATGTGCTACACTACGACAGGCAACCAAAAATAAAAATACATTATCATTTTTTTTAAGTTCTCAGGGCGGGACCCTCAGACTCCCCCAATGTTGACTCCATGGCTACGGCCTTGCTCCGGCCCATGTAATTTTCTGTTACAGACCGACCCGACCCCACATTAAAGAAAGGAAAAATGATCTGGCCCTCGCAGATAAAAGTTTGGGGACCCCTGCTCTAGTCTATGCTGATCCCTCCTCGCACCTCTTCGTTGGTGTGTAGCACTGCCAGCAGCAGGTCGTGAGGTGAGAGAAGAGCCCCGTCTTTCTGCAGGGAGAGGCGAGGCAGGAGGCCACAGGTGTGGTAGTACCTCTGGGCTGCCTGCTCACACAGCCAGGAGACCGTGCACGAGTCGGCCTCGCTGGAAACACAGGAGGAAACACATGTTACACACAGACAAATATGCTCACACATTCTCTGTCTCACGCCCTTTTCTCACACACACACTCTCACACACCCTCAACCAACCTGTGTGGAACCGGGATGAGAAACACATTGTCTTGAACTCTGACCCTCATCCGGATTGGAGCAAGAATTGATGTGGGCACTGGAATGGCCAATGAATGGGTTGGAACCTAAAGACATGGACATGGATGATTATGAAAATATTTTACATTAGCTATCAAGTTGACATTCCCATTAGGCTTCCTAATCTCTTCACCAGTATCCATCTCATGCCTAAAGTTAGATCACCTTTTTCTGGACCATCACTTTCGATTGACCTCATGGCTAACATCCATCTCTATTTACATTTAATGAGAGATGAAAAGGACAGTGAAAAGTGAGTAACAACCAGTGTCTGTCTGTCTGTCCTTCTTCATCTCTCAATCAAATAATCCATAAATGGTTCTCCACAGCAGGATGGATAGAAGTGAGAGGACTGAATAACTAGAACTCCATCAATCCAACAGGAAGGATATGATGAGGAACTATCACCATGGGATTGCACCACAGTCTACTTACATGTCAAGGAACTAGCAGGCAACACCAGTATAAAGGACTCTGGATAAGGACTGTGCTTGGCCTCTCTCAGGGCCGTTTCTGTCTAACCTGAGTAGTGTGGATGTGGGATGGTGGGGGCGTGTCAGGAGGAAGGTCGTCGTCATCAGTGATGTTGGGACTGTGCGACCTGCTGACCTCCCGCCTCCCCAGCATGACCATGCCAGAAAGCTGAGTCATCTTCACCTGCCGTGGCTTGGAGCCCTTCCTCAGAGATAGTCCTCTGCTGGAGGACGATGGTACTGCAGGACAAGGGGGGGATACACGACAAAAGGAAGAAGTTGAGGTGAATGCTTCTGAAGTTTGGTTTATTTTAAGTCTGGCTTGCATGTTGTTTGCTTCACACCTTGACGAGCAGCCTCGTTTGTGGTCGAAAGTGTGTTTTCGCTTCTCAGCACGGACGGCATCATACTCGACTCCCCACGAGACTCCGCCCACCTCCCTTCCAGCTCTGCCCCCACCCTCCTCTTCTTCTTGGGTTGAACGTCACCCAAGTCATCTTCCAGCCAATCGTCTGCCAGGCACTCCTCCTCAGGAACCAACGCCGACTTGTTGTTGGCTGAGACCGCTGGTGTGCTACTGAACTGGGGCTGTGATAGGCCCTGGGAGAGGCGGGTCTTGGCACTGCCCAGGCCGCGGATGGCGCTGTGGTACTCCTCCCTGGTGAAAACGGAAGGTCCTGTCGCTGTCACAGCTTCTCTGCTGATGGGGATCAAACTGGCTGCCTCCTGGTCAGAGGGGACTTCTGGTTGACGAGGGGCTGCTGGGATTTGTAGTCTTGGACGGACAGGCCTGAGCGGGCTGATGGCGCAGTCGAGGTCACTGTGATCAGAGGAGCTGCTGTCATCCTATGGGAGGGAGAGAGAGACAGGGAACAGTGCAAGAGTGACCGACAGTGCATGGGTGTTCCATGCCTGATGACTAGAGGCTTTCTCTGTTTGTCTGCCATTGTGATAAGCACTCTCAGCTCACCGGACCCCCCGCAGTGACTAGTGATACAATAGACATATAATAAAGTACTTATACTTCAAAATAGCACTAAGTATTCCTCCATCTTCCTTAAAACTTCTCCTTGGAGGCTGCTTACCCCATAGAGCACCGACGCCTCCGTTCCCCTGCGGCCACGGGCGGCTGAGCCGTTAGAGTGCCTCCTTGAGGGCCTGTGTGGTACTGCGGCCCCCTGCTCTGGTGGACTCCTGGTCCTGGGCAGGCCCTGGCCGGACAACTGGCGCCCTCTGGAGTTGACCAGCGGCTCTGAGTTCTCTGCGTCAAACAGCTGGCTGTCCTGCAGGGCGTCGAAGGGCTGGACTGGGACTGGAGCCACTGATACTGGAAGGAGGCAGGGCAAGGCACGGTGAGAATTGGACCTAAAACCCTAATGGTTCTCAAAGGGTTTGGCAATTGTATGATAATACAATTCAGTCAACAGACAACTGCATTCAATTACCTATACATTCTAGAGTAGGTTAAAGCTACCACTGAAGCAGATATGTGATGACTGATCAGCAAATGCTCCATGTCCCATGGAGCTTTGACAGGACAATATGCAGAAGCTACTGGGCTGACTGGATCCAGTGTCCATGCAGTGAGGCCTCACCTCCCCCAGCCAGAGCTCTCCTCAACAGCTTCTCTGTGATCGTGCACTCCTGCCTGGCCTCCTGGTCCAGGTGTCTGCTATACATCCTCTGCCACAGGCGCAGGCTGTCCAGGGGGGTCTCATTCTGGGGAATGGGGTCACACACACTCAGGTGTCGAGGCCGAGACACACACATACTCAGACGCACACAGAAAATGTACACACACATTCAACCCCAGGACAATTCTTCATTGTAGCCAAGTAACCACACACACACTCACCTTTGAGTTGCATATGGTGACGGAGGCCCCTCTCTCAATCAGCAGTCTGGCTACCTGGAAGTGGCCACAGGTGAGGGCATCGTGGAGAGGGGTCACACCCTCACACAGAGGACCCCCGGGGTGGTTAATGTTGGCCCCGCGCTCCAGCAGCACTGCAACTATTTCTGAAAGGAAGGAGAAGGGGTGTGATTTAGAGAGAAATAGGTTGTATGTGTGTGCGCTTGTGTGTGTATTACTATAGTGCTGTGAGTATGCATTACCATGGTGTCCATGGTTGCTAGCTTCATGGAGGGGCGTCCAGCCACAGTAGTCCATGGGGTTGATGGGATGACCCTGACATAAAGAGATACACAGAGAGGTTCTTAAGGTTGTGAAATCCGAAGGACAGAAAGAGAGATATGGATTTATACAGTACTGTGCAAAAGTCATAGGCACCAAAAATTGAATGCTTTAATGATTTCATTTTTTTCACACTTTTATACAGCCGGACATATACAAAAGACAAAATAAACACTTAAGACAATATTAACGTAAAAAATCTCTGGTGCCTAAAACATTTGCACAGTACCATTTATACACATACGTATCCAGTGTGTATAGAGAGAGTGGGTGGTGTAGGTAGGTCTCATCACCTGCTCCACCAGGTACTGGACCTGCTTGAGGTTGCCGTCGATACAGGCTCTGTGGAGCGACGTCTCCCCCTTCTCATTCCTCTTGTTCCACTGAGAGACAACAGATCAAGCCAGGGTCAGTCCCAGCTCTCACAGGGGAGAACAGTGCGTACGAATTTACAAGATATAAGAAGTAGAGAGAGAAACTTCATGACTCTGAACATTGGACCAATAAGACCTGTACTGGTGGCACTCACCCTGCCTGGCCTTCTCCTCCCAGTCACCATTTTATCATATTCCTCCAAGTCATCATCTAGGAGCAGACACGAGAGAGTGGATATGTGACAGAAATACAAGCAATACTGTAGGGTTGAATATTAGCCTCCAGCTGTTCCTTCTGTCTAGGAGGTATGGGTCCCAGCAAGGGACAAACCTAGTCAGGATGCGGGTACCTCCTCCTCACCTGAGTCTGAGAGAGCGATGTCGCTGTCTTCTAGAGGTTCACTGTTCTCCATCACCTCTTCCTCCTCGTCTTCCTCTCCCTCGCTCCCGTCCGCGCTCCAGCCCTCGGCAGCACACAGCTCCTGTAGACGAGCCTCCGTGTCATCACCCTGCGACGATCCCCCACGCCTCTGGGCAGCTAGCCACGCCCTCAACACTCGCTTCTGGGAGCGGAAAACACACAGAACAGATGTCCATCTATGACTCATTAGATAAACATATGGACAATCCCGGTGCAGAACATGGTACAGTGTGAAAGGCAGACAACGTTTCAACTATTAGCTGTGTGTAACTGACATAAATACATCCCCTTCAGCAGAGTGTCTATTTGAAATAGTGAGCCAGAGGGAGCGATAATAATTTAATAATGTATCTCACCTGTAGTCTAGCCTGGCCAGCACTCTGGGCGCAGGTCAGGGCACTGCTGTAACTGGAGTCTACATGATCCATGTCCAGGCCACTCTCTTTGTGCGAGGCTGCGATGTTCAGCCACGTCATACACTCCTACGACACACACCAAATGTTCAAGACACACACCAAATGTTTGAAACGTTACCTGGTTTTGACTCCTCGATGTATGCATGTGTTAGTGAGTGTGTGTAGGTTTTGTGTGTGCGTGTCCCAGGCCAGGCCCAGGGTTGGTGTACCTCGGTGGGGTTCCCCTGGCGCAGGGTCAGCTCCTGACGGTAGTGCTCCACAGCCATGTGGTGCTGCCTCAGGTCAGTGTAGGTAACAGCCAGAGACACGTGGATAACAGCCAGCTCTCTTCCAGGCTTTCCCAGCGCTTCAGCACTAGACAGCTGCTCACAGACACACACAGACACGCACGCACATACAGGCAGGGTGTCACTGGAAAAGCCCCCATTAACTTATTTTCATTAATGACCTCATGGAAAAAAATGAAAATAAACCAAGCAGATTAAAAGTTAACAACTGTGTATGAAAATGTCTGTGAGAGAGAATGTGTGTGATTCCGTTACCTGTGCCCGGTAGGCTTCAAGGGCTTTGCGGTAGCAGCCAACCTTACAGTAAAGGTCGCCCAGCTGCTCTGCCAGCTCCACAGACTGCTGGGGATTTCCCTGCTCACCCAGTTCCTCCCCTGCCTCCTCCAGCTGACAACCTCGGATCGCTACGTCAAACCACAGTGAGAGAAAGATCAATCTATTTTTACCGCGTACCATTACACTAGTGTTCAGGTTTAACTCACTATCAGTCTTACGCCACAACCCCTCTCTGAAACAATGTTTATTTGGGGGGTTTTCTCCAGATTTTGGACTTGTCGTCT
The DNA here is from genome assembly GCF_963692335.1 of Osmerus eperlanus. Taxonomy (NCBI): domain Eukaryota; kingdom Metazoa; phylum Chordata; class Actinopteri; order Osmeriformes; family Osmeridae; genus Osmerus; species Osmerus eperlanus. Next base: position 12,615,080 of record NC_085026.1, on the reverse strand, counting down.
CTCGCACCCCCTTCCCCCTAGTGCTCTGTCTCACCATGTTTGAAGGCCCTCTTGACAGCCTCTCTGTCCACCGGCTGCTGGGAGCCCAGAGTGAAGGCCCTCTTCAGTGAACGCCTGGCTGCCACAAAGTCTCCCAGAGAGAGCTGCACCTGAACACACACACAATTCTGTAAGAAACTTTCTGTAAAAACAGAGAGAAGGAGAGATGAGAACAGCAGTTAGCAAAGTGTTAGTTCTTACTTTTCCAATGCAGTGGAAGCAATCGCTCTCACTGAATTTGTCCTTGATCTTTCGGGCACACTCCTTAGCTTGCTCCAAACAGCGCACGGCATTGGAGTGCTGCCCGTTACGGAAGTAGATGTTGCCCAGGTTGAAGTTGGCCCGGTACAGATCCTCTGTACCGGGCCAAAAAATACTACAACAGAATGCTCCTTAACACATGGAGTTTACAACGGGAATTTTGGGGAGAGAGAGAATGCTTGCAGAGCAGAGTGAGAAGGCAGATGTGGAAGGCTTGATTGAATTTCAGAGATAGCCAGGAGCTTTATCATGAACTGCTTTGTAAGAGTTAGAATTTTGTAGCCAATGCATGAAGAAACAGACGCAGTGTAACTGGAACAACACAGGTGTGATGGCAGTTGGTGATGTGTGAGAATGAAAGCACTCATGCTCGAGTGAATATACTTCACCGCACACTCACAGACAATTACATTTCCCTTCCCTTCAGATTTATTAATAGTCAATATTGAGACTCTAAAACATTTACATTTGAGACAATCATTTGAGTACGGTAATTCATTACTTATCAACAGCAACTTTTAGTACAGGCGAAAAACTAGGCATAAAAGTGCCACATTAAATGTCTTACATTTCCTTGCACTCAGATAACCCCATCTGATATGAAAACGTTTTGAATCAAACCAAACCATTTAGATTGCAAATGAAATGTGATCAGGGAGTGTTAGCATGCATAGACGCTATCAAACCTGATCTGGTTTACTTAAATGTTTTATCTTGTATCCTTGAAGACCATAGACAGTTTTTTTTAGGTTTTTGTTTCTACCAGATAAGTCAATGAGAATGTCACAGAACAAACTTGTGTCCTGTTAATGTGTATTCAATAACTTTGAGACATTACTTGTTCCTTTTTCCTTATTCGAAGAAAAAACAACTTAAATGCAGTTTTTACTTTGAGTATGATTATATACAGGAATGCAGTTAATTCTGGATCTATACAATGATGCACACAACTGGCAGGTTGTTAAAAAGGAATGTTAGTACATTTGAACATTAGCTTTCTGGAATAGTAGTGGAATAGCATTTCCAGATACAGTTCAAATTCATTATTTCAAGCTAAGTGGAAAAACTGTAGTCAGGTAGCAAGTCAAAACCTTGATAAGCTCCATGGCAAGGAAGTAGTTCTGTATCATGACAGAAAACAGAATACTATCAGACTGACTTTTAATCGCTTTCTTTTTTCAAGCACCTACATATAATACTGCAGTACATAAAAATACAAACACAGATGGAAACACATTAAAAAGTCCTTTTGAAAGGCCACCAATCAAACAGTAGAATGAGTGGGAGAATAAGTCACCAGGGGAGATATATCCTAGGACCGCATGAAGTCTGGAGACTTCAATACAGACTCTGCAGATTAGACTTCAAAGGCCAACAATTGTTTTTGGACCTATAAAAGCCTATAAAAGTGCGGTGCAGGCTTTAGAAAGGTCCTCCTCACAGTGAGGGGGCAGCAGAGAGCAGACACCTGGAGCTCATGGAAAGGAAGTATCCTCTGGGGTGCCGCTGACCCCAGGTCTGTTGTAAGGCCTCGCGGTCCAGTTTGTTGAGTCTCTGAGAACACAGACGCAGATCCTGGACCAGTACGCACAGGGCGTCCAGATCAGCAGCGTCCCAAGGCCCAGCCACCTGGCAGCCTGGGAAACAGGAAGAGAGGACGGAGCAAGGATCACATGAATCAATTCATTCATTCATAAAAGAGATTGAGTGAGATGACTACAGTGAGGGAAGTAACTTGCTGCTGAGTTGTACCTTGGAGGTTGAGGAGGGTTAAAGGTGGGCGGCCATCTTGAAGGCCAGACAGGATGTTGTGGAGCCCCGCTGAGGTCACCGCCGGGTTCCCTGATATGTCCAGAGACACCAGGGAGGGGCAGACAGGAAGACATCTGGACCCAAACATGAAGAGAGACGTGGACGGTTTTCAAGAAGAAGTCCAAACCCATTTATTTATTTATTTTTACATTGGATATAAACTGTATTTAACCTGGGAACAAATTATTTTACATATTCTGTGTACAAAGAAACAAGAAGAGGTAGAGAAAGAAATATTGCAATCAGGGTGAAGTGATAGCCATTTCAGAATGTAAGATACTTGTCACTTCTCTATCACACAAGTCTATCACAAGTACCGGTATGCTTCAACCACATCAAGAGAGAAAACAGGAAGGCATTCACATCACAGCAGGACAGACAGACAGAGCCACATTACATGCTAACATACAAAACCAACAACCAAGCCTTCTTCTCTTCTTCAATGCATAAACACTCATGCATGCATGCGCATCGTACATATACACACACACACACCTGGCAAGAGTGGCAACACTGCTGTCTGTCAGTCCGTTTCCTGCCAGGCTAAGGTGGATCAGTGAACAGTCTTCCTGTAGAACAAAATTTGGAACTATCAGACTAAGAATCTGTTCTGAAGACCTCAAAAGTCAAGATCGGATGTCAATCAAGCGTCTACATATTTCATGAAGAAAACAAATGTGTGTGCGTGCGGTTATGTGTGTGTGTACCTGAGACAGGATTGTAGTGAGGTGTTCCAGAGCAAGGGGGTCCACAGCTCCACTGCATACAGCAGACAGGTGGAGGTGTGTGAGGCAGTGCAGAGGCAACGTCTTCAGCACCAGCTCAAACCCCGTGGAGCCCAATGCATTGTGGGATAGACACACTGACTTTAGGTGTCCCGTGCCTGTGTGAGATGGGAATTGTATGTATTTATCTGCACACAACATACCATAGTACACAGTCAGTGTTACTGCTTGGATGCAAGGTCTTTAGCCAATAAGAGGGGGTATTGCTGCTCACCTGCAAGGGCCTGAGCCAATAAGAGGCGGTGTTGCTGGAGGAAGCGTGCAGTGAGGTTGCAGGCTTGCAGGGCCAGCCGAGCCAGCAGGGGACAGGCTGACAGCAGACAGGCCAGGGCCTGGGACACACCATCCCCCAGGGGGTTCACACTCAGGTCCAGCTCCTCCAGACACTACAGGGGAGGTGGGGAGGGAGGGAAACAAATGAGGGCAGAGAGAGAAAAGAGACGGTGGGAGAAAAAAAGGGGGGGTGGAAAGAAAGAGATAGAGGTGGAAAAGGGGGGGGGAGATATAGTGCATGGCTCTGTAAGACAATGAGCAACACACTGTCCTTATGGTAAAAGAGGTTTGTCAACCCCAGCAGTTAGAACTAAGTAGCCCCACCACAAACACATCCCTCCCACACAGCAGGTTCTCACACAAGCTACCATGACACAGGAAAGGGTGGTGGTCTCTTCTGAGCCAGACCGCCACACTACAAACTATACATTTACATTTAGTCATTTAGCAGACGCTCTTATCCAGAACGACTTACAGTAAGTACAGGGACATTCCCCCGAGGCAAGTAGGGTGAAGTGCCTTGCCCAAGGACACAACGTCAGTTGGCATGACCGGGAATCGAACTGGCAACCTTCGGATTACTAGCCCGACTCCCTCACCGCTCAGCCAACTGACTCCCTATATATATACAATATACTATATACTATACTATAACACTCATAATTGACACACACCCCCACACACACCTCTATAGTGGCCATACAAGGTCTGAGCAGAAATGCTAAGCTCCGTAGATGAGAGCAGTGGACCTAGTGGCAGTTTAACTGGCAGGAAGCTCTGCATCAGCAATGTTTATAAATGACTAGAGCACAACTTTCCAAAGAACTGAGTGTGACGGGTATGTAACAGCTGTAGCCATGCTCCGTCACGACAAGGCTCGTTCGCCACTCACTGGGCTCGAACACACGACCTCCGATTTGCCAAGCGTGACCACTACCAGCTACGCCAAAGAAAAGCTAGCTATTCGTTGACGCGGGTGGCCTGTTACATACCTGAGGAGTGAGTTTCACAGGTTCACACCCGTTACATGAGGTCTCTACAAAGTAAGTGTCTTGAGTTGTCACCTAGTGACCTGCTCTCTACAAGATGGTGACGTGCTAGCATTACATTCACAACAAGAGATGAGATTCTTTGAGTTTAGCTGGTGATCCCATGTGACACTGTTAGCTTTATTGTCTTTAATTTCTTACCCTTTACTATAGTATTGAAAGATAAGAAAACATTTCAGTGTTTCCCACAGAATGTGATTATATTTGTGGCGGTAGGCAGGGGCGGAGACAGACGATGTAAAAAGTTGGGGCTCAGCCCAAATCCTAAAAAAATTAATTGGAACTGAATTTTGCCATTCGAATTGAAGCAGCCTGAATTTTTTTCTATTTGAATTTCTGAAGCTTGAATTTTTATTTATAACATTCTTGGGATCTGAATTTTACTGTTTGAATTTGAGCAACCTGTATTTCCGAACCTTTAAATTATGGATCAGATCTTTATTTTATTTTTACATTGAAATAATATATTTTTTCCATTTTAAAGAGGTGAATTCATAAACGAACAAATTCAGTAGTGTTTACATTTCACACTTCATTTTTTGGCCATGGGAAAAAAAATATATATATATACACATTTGTGGTGGTAAATTTTGTATTGTGGCGGGCCGCCACAAATAAATGAATGTATGGGAAACACTGCATTTTTGGTACATGAACAAGCAAAGTTAGCCGAACATGAACTTTACCGGAAACACGGGCTGAGTCTGCCCTTCCAAGGCGCTAGCAGCCTTCTTAAGCCCCTCCCCCGTGATCTGATTGGAGGACACGTCCAGGAGTCGGAGACGGGGCATGGTTATCACAGCAGCGACCAGCTCGGGGAGGAGGTTGTCGTGGAGACGGTTGCCGGACAGGCGTAGCTCGGTGAGGCTAGTCTGCAGCTTGAGGGAGCGGAGGAGGGGAGCGAGGGAGGGTGGGGCCAAGCTCAGACCACACACAGACACAGACGGGCTGCCGTCCTGCAGCTCACACAGACGAAATACGCGCTTGTTCTCCTCTGTAGGGCCAGACACCAACACACACATTCATGATACACATAACAGGACATCACGGCTTGGAATGGTTTAGAGTGAGGCATTTGTGTGTGTCCCGTACCGACTGTCAGGCTGTGACAGGCCTTCCTGTAGCGCTCAGGAAGAGGTGGGAGGTCCCAAGAACTGACCTCCGCCAGGACCTGTTAACACATCATCATCCCCATCATCATCATTCTCATCCCCATCATCCAAAACAACAATCTGGGCCAGCAACATCATGCACACGCATGATTTAACTTCATCCTCATCTCTCCTGTGCAACAATAGCATCTTATTGTTCTCCCCATAAATACTCTAGTCCAGGGGTCCCCAAACTACGGCCCATGGGCCGAATACGGCCTGCCAACGCATTTGGACCGGCCCTCTGAACAATGCCAGAGACTTTATTAAAAAAATTACAAAGTTATTACGATAGTAATAATGCTCTTTTAATAGGCTATATATCCCTTGATATGTATGGATGTACGGTGCATAAGAAAATAATAAACTAATCTAGCATAATAAATACATTTAAAATCATAATAAAATCTCCACAATAATACTGGTAGTCACTCCGGCCCAGGGCTGTAATCATAATATATATTGGGATATATTGGACACACCCCCCCAATATTCAAATCTGGTCAAAATGTCCACCCCAATATATTTATATAAAAATATAAATAAAATATAAATGTGCTACACTACGACAGGCAACCAAAAATAAAAATACATTATCATTTTTTTTAAGTTCTCAGGGCGGGACCCTCAGACTCCCCCAATGTTGACTCCATGGCTACGGCCTTGCTCCGGCCCATGTAATTTTCTGTTACAGACCGACCCGACCCCACATTAAAGAAAGGAAAAATGATCTGGCCCTCGCAGATAAAAGTTTGGGGACCCCTGCTCTAGTCTATGCTGATCCCTCCTCGCACCTCTTCGTTGGTGTGTAGCACTGCCAGCAGCAGGTCGTGAGGTGAGAGAAGAGCCCCGTCTTTCTGCAGGGAGAGGCGAGGCAGGAGGCCACAGGTGTGGTAGTACCTCTGGGCTGCCTGCTCACACAGCCAGGAGACCGTGCACGAGTCGGCCTCGCTGGAAACACAGGAGGAAACACATGTTACACACAGACAAATATGCTCACACATTCTCTGTCTCACGCCCTTTTCTCACACACACACTCTCACACACCCTCAACCAACCTGTGTGGAACCGGGATGAGAAACACATTGTCTTGAACTCTGACCCTCATCCGGATTGGAGCAAGAATTGATGTGGGCACTGGAATGGCCAATGAATGGGTTGGAACCTAAAGACATGGACATGGATGATTATGAAAATATTTTACATTAGCTATCAAGTTGACATTCCCATTAGGCTTCCTAATCTCTTCACCAGTATCCATCTCATGCCTAAAGTTAGATCACCTTTTTCTGGACCATCACTTTCGATTGACCTCATGGCTAACATCCATCTCTATTTACATTTAATGAGAGATGAAAAGGACAGTGAAAAGTGAGTAACAACCAGTGTCTGTCTGTCTGTCCTTCTTCATCTCTCAATCAAATAATCCATAAATGGTTCTCCACAGCAGGATGGATAGAAGTGAGAGGACTGAATAACTAGAACTCCATCAATCCAACAGGAAGGATATGATGAGGAACTATCACCATGGGATTGCACCACAGTCTACTTACATGTCAAGGAACTAGCAGGCAACACCAGTATAAAGGACTCTGGATAAGGACTGTGCTTGGCCTCTCTCAGGGCCGTTTCTGTCTAACCTGAGTAGTGTGGATGTGGGATGGTGGGGGCGTGTCAGGAGGAAGGTCGTCGTCATCGGTGATGTTGGGACTGTGCGACCTGCTGACCTCCCGCCTCCCCAGCATGACCATGCCAGAAAGCTGAGTCATCTTCACCTGCCGTGGCTTGGAGCCCTTCCTCAGAGATAGTCCTCTGCTGGAGGACGATGGTACTGCAGGACAAGGGGGGGATACACGACAAAAGGAAGAAGTTGAGGTGAATGCTTCTGAAGTTTGGTTTATTTTAAGTCTGGCTTGCATGTTGTTTGCTTCACACCTTGACGAGCAGCCTCGTTTGTGGTCGAAAGTGTGTTTTCGCTTCTCAGCACGGACGGCATCATACTCGACTCCCCACGAGACTCCGCCCACCTCCCTTCCAGCTCTGCCCCCACCCTCCTCTTCTTCTTGGGTTGAACGTCACCCAAGTCATCTTCCAGCCAATCGTCTGCCAGGCACTCCTCCTCAGGAACCAACGCCGACTTGTTGTTGGCTGAGACCGCTGGTGTGCTACTGAACTGGGGCTGTGATAGGCCCTGGGAGAGGCGGGTCTTGGCACTGCCCAGGCCGCGGATGGCGCTGTGGTACTCCTCCCTGGTGAAAACGGAAGGTCCTGTCGCTGTCACAGCTTCTCTGCTGATGGGGATCAAACTGGCTGCCTCCTGGTCAGAGGGGACTTCTGGTTGACGAGGGGCTGCTGGGATTTGTAGTCTTGGACGGACAGGCCTGAGCGGGCTGATGGCGCAGTCGAGGTCACTGTGATCAGAGGAGCTGCTGTCATCCTATGGGAGGGAGAGAGAGACAGGGAACAGTGCAAGAGTGACCGACAGTGCATGGGTGTTCCATGCCTGATGACTAGAGGCTTTCTCTGTTTGTCTGCCATTGTGATAAGCACTCTCAGCTCACCGGACCCCCCGCAGTGACTAGTGATACAATAGACATATAATAAAGTACTTATACTTCAAAATAGCACTAAGTATTCCTCCATCTTCCTTAAAACTTCTCCTTGGAGGCTGCTTACCCCATAGAGCACCGACGCCTCCGTTCCCCTGCGGCCACGGGCGGCTGAGCCGTTAGAGTGCCTCCTTGAGGGCCTGTGTGGTACTGCGGCCCCCTGCTCTGGTGGACTCCTGGTCCTGGGCAGGCCCTGGCCGGACAACTGGCGCCCTCTGGAGTTGACCAGCGGCTCTGAGTTCTCTGCGTCAAACAGCTGGCTGTCCTGCAGGGCGTCGAAGGGCTGGACTGGGACTGGAGCCACTGATACTGGAAGGAGGCAGGGCAAGGCACGGTGAGAATTGGACCTAAAACCCTAATGGTTCTCAAAGGGTTTGGCAATTGTATGATAATACAATTCAGTCAACAGACAACTGCATTCAATTACCTATACATTCTAGAGTAGGTTAAAGCTACCACTGAAGCAGATATGTGATGACTGATCAGCAAATGCTCCATGTCCCATGGAGCTTTGACAGGACAATATGCAGAAGCTACTGGGCTGACTGGATCCAGTGTCCATGCAGTGAGGCCTCACCTCCCCCAGCCAGAGCTCTCCTCAACAGCTTCTCTGTGATCGTGCACTCCTGCCTGGCCTCCTGGTCCAGGTGTCTGCTATACATCCTCTGCCACAGGCGCAGGCTGTCCAGGGGGGTCTCATTCTGGGGAATGGGGTCACACACACTCAGGTGTCGAGGCCGAGACACACACATACTCAGACGCACACAGAAAATGTACACACACATTCAACCCCAGGACAATTCTTCATTGTAGCCAAGTAACCACACACACACTCACCTTTGAGTTGCATATGGTGACGGAGGCCCCTCTCTCAATCAGCAGTCTGGCTACCTGGAAGTGGCCACAGGTGAGGGCATCGTGGAGAGGGGTCACACCCTCACACAGAGGACCCCCGGGGTGGTTAATGTTGGCCCCGCGCTCCAGCAGCACTGCAACTATTTCTGAAAGGAAGGAGAAGGGGTGTGATTTAGAGAGAAATAGGTTGTATGTGTGTGCGCTTGTGTGTGTATTACTATAGTGCTGTGAGTATGCATTACCATGGTGTCCATGGTTGCTAGCTTCATGGAGGGGCGTCCAGCCACAGTAGTCCATGGGGTTGATGGGATGACCCTGACATAAAGAGATACACAGAGAGGTTCTTAAGGTTGTGAAATCCGAAGGACAGAAAGAGAGGTATGGATTTATACAGTACTGTGCAAAAGTCATAGGCACCAAAAATTGAATGCTTTAATGATTTCATTTTTTTCACACTTTTATACAGCCGGACATATACAAAAGACAAAATAAACACTTAAGACAATATTAACGTAAAAAATCTCTGGTGCCTAAAACATTTGCACAGTACCATTTATACACATACGTATCCAGTGTGTATAGAGAGAGTGGGTGGTGTAGGTAGGTCTCATCACCTGCTCCACCAGGTACTGGACCTGCTTGAGGTTGCCGTCGATACAGGCTCTGTGGAGCGACGTCTCCCCCTTCTCATTCCTCTTGTTCCACTGAGAGACAACAGATCAAGCCAGGGTCAGTCCCAGCTCTCACAGGGGAGAACAGTGCGTACGAATTTACAAGATATAAGAAGTAGAGAGAGAAACTTCATGACTCTGAACATTGGACCAATAAGACCTGTACTGGTGGCACTCACCCTGCCTGGCCTTCTCCTCCCAGTCACCATTTTATCATATTCCTCCAAGTCATCATCTAGGAGCAGACACGAGAGAGTGGATATGTGACAGAAATACAAGCAATACTGTAGGGTTGAATATTAGCCTCCAGCTGTTCCTTCTGTCTAGGAGGTATGGGTCCCAGCAAGGGACAAACCTAGTCAGGATGCGGGTACCTCCTCCTCACCTGAGTCTGAGAGAGCGATGTCGCTGTCTTCTAGAGGTTCACTGTTCTCCATCACCTCTTCCTCCTCGTCTTCCTCTCCCTCGCTCCCGTCCGCGCTCCAGCCCTCGGCAGCACACAGCTCCTGTAGACGAGCCTCCGTGTCATCACCCTGCGACGATCCCCCACGCCTCTGGGCAGCTAGCCACGCCCTCAACACTCGCTTCTGGGAGCGGAAAACACACAGAACAGATGTCCATCTATGACTCATTAGATAAACATATGGACAATCCCGGTGCAGAACATGGTACAGTGTGAAAGGCAGACAACGTTTCAACTATTAGCTGTGTGTAACTGACATAAATACATCCCCTTCAGCAGAGTGTCTATTTGAAATAGTGAGCCAGAGGGAGCGATAATAATTTAATAATGTATCTCACCTGTAGTCTAGCCTGGCCAGCACTCTGGGCGCAGGTCAGGGCACTGCTGTAACTGGAGTCTACATGATCCATGTCCAGGCCACTCTCTTTGTGCGAGGCTGCGATGTTCAGCCACGTCATACACTCCTACGACACACACCAAATGTTCAAGACACACACCAAATGTTTGAAACGTTACCTGGTTTTGACTCCTCGATGTATGCATGTGTTAGTGAGTGTGTGTAGGTTTTGTGTGTGCGTGTCCCAGGCCAGGCCCAGGGTTGGTGTACCTCGGTGGGGTTCCCCTGGCGCAGGGTCAGCTCCTGACGGTAGTGCTCCACAGCCATGTGGTGCTGCCTCAGGTCAGTGTAGGTAACAGCCAGAGACACGTGGATAACAGCCAGCTCTCTTCCAGGCTTTCCCAGCGCTTCAGCACTAGACAGCTGCTCACAGACACACACAGACACGCACGCACATACAGGCAGGGTGTCACTGGAAAAGCCCCCATTAACTTATTTTCATTAATGACCTCATGGAAAAAAATGAAAATAAACCAAGCAGATTAAAAGTTAACAACTGTGTATGAAAATGTCTGTGAGAGAGAATGTGTGTGATTCCGTTACCTGTGCCCGGTAGGCTTCAAGGGCTTTGCGGTAGCAGCCAACCTTACAGTAAAGGTCGCCCAGCTGCTCTGCCAGCTCCACAGACTGCTGGGGATTTCCCTGCTCACCCAGTTCCTCCCCTGCCTCCTCCAGCTGACAACCTCGGATCGCTACGTCAAACCACAGTGAGAGAAAGATCAATCTATTTTTACCGCGTACCATTACACTAGTGTTCAGGTTTAACTCACTATCAGTCTTACGCCACAACCCCTCTCTGAAACAATGTTTATTTGGGGGGTTTTCTCCAGATTTTGGACTTGTCGTCTCTCGCACCCCCTTCCCCCTAGTGCTCTGTCTCACCATGTTTGAAGGCCCTCTTGACAGCCTCTCTGTCCACCGGCTGCTGGGAGCCCAGAGTGAAGGCCCTCTTCAGTGAACGCCTGGCTGCCACAAAGTCTCCCAGAGAGAGCTGCACCTGAACACACACACAATTCTGTAAGAAACTTTCTGTAAAAACAGAGAGAAGGAGAGATGAGAACAGCAGTTAGCAAAGTGTTAGTTCTTACTTTTCCAATGCAGTGGAAGCAATCGCTCTCACTGAATTTGTCCTTGATCTTTCGGGCACACTCCTTAGCTTGCTCCAAACAGCGCACGGCATTGGAGTGCTGCCCGTTACGGAAGTAGATGTTGCCCAGGTTGAAGTTGGCCCGGTACAGATCCTCCAGAAGCTGGTTCTTTCTACACACAAGCCACAGAAATCACACAACAGCTGATGAGATAACATGATATCTTGGGTCATGTGAACTGGCACCAAGCTGGAATGAAAGGCCTTATGCAGGACGTAGAGTTGCTATAGTTTTGAAAGCAACTCTTACTCTGCAATGAATACACTGCGGCGGATGAATTCACTGCAGCGCTTAGGCTCCCCCAGGTGGTCGCACACCAAACCCAGGTTGAGGAAGAGGCGCGCCCGCATCTCATTCAGCTCGCGCCCAGCCACCGTACCTGAGCCAAGATGAGGAGAGTGGACATGGAGGGAGAGAGGGGGTTGAGAGATGATGGAGGAAAGAGGTGAGGGAAGAAAGGAAGTGGATGGAAAAAGGTCAGAGTGATATTTTAGAACCTGGTGAGAGACACACACACAATCTCTGCTAACCTTCAAGACGCTCATCCACAATAGCCAGGCTCCTCCGGAAAGCATCCTCTGCTTGTTTCAAACTGTCCCTTGATTGGTCTGACTCAAATCTAAAGAGGAAGGTTCGGCCAATGGTTGCCAAAGCCCTCTGCTCCTCTGCGTGGTCTCTGACAGAGCGGGCTAAGTCCAGGTGACACCTCTGGTGCTGGAAAGACAAAACATAGATATCCCACAGAATAAGTGTCACTATTGACTGGGGACAGGGTTATCTGTCACCAGTCACCAACTCTACCTCATCAACTTGAGTTGGTTCAATGTTAACCTGTATGTCTTGGTGATCATTTGTTTACCTTCAAAGCAGCCTCAATGTTGCCCATCTCCGCATAGCACTCTCCAATCTTACGATTGGCAACAGCCCGACCAATAACATCATTCACAGCCTCAGAGAGAGCAAGCTCTTGCCGATGCTCCTCAATGGCAGCTTCATAGTCACCTGAGATAAACAGTTTATTTAGACACTGTATACTAGGTGATCACATAAACTACAGTAAAGACCCATTTAAATCAACAGCAATACAAGAAAATATTTACAGATTACAGACCTATGTATATGAAAATGGCAGATGATAAGCAAATCCAACAGGTTAGATGTACTACATTAATCCCTACCCAATGAGTATTGCCATGACGCAGAGATTATTGTTGATAATTTGGGGATTGGGAGTCGTGATCGATACATGTATATGACTAAAGAAAAGTCACTACCATTTCTGGACAGCAGCTCCCCTAGTTGATTGCACAAGTTGGCCTCTTCTCTGATGTTAGAGCTGTTCTGGGCCTTGGCCTTAGCCTTCTGTAACTCTGCAATGCGGGGGGATGAGGAAAAGCAGACAGTCACGCACATCTCCGTTTCCATCCTTCCATTATACGGAGCTATGAACTCCTTGAAGTTTGATAGAGCTATTCGGTTTCAGAAGATAGTAACTTGACTGATACTTACGTTTTATTTCCCGGGAGGAACTCATCTTGTCAGCAACTAGTCTGCCTGACAGCGAAATGTATCCACGTTAGCCGTGTGAGCTAGCTAGCATGCCAATAAAGCAGATACAAGAAACAAAATAACTTGATACGATGTTTACCACCGCTAGCACCTTGCTAATTTGACACTCTTGCGATCCACTTTTGTCACAAACAACGATTAACAGACCAATTTTCTATTGATCATTAGTTATCCTTTCTATTCAATAACATCCTTTTCTAATTCCCCGCCAACTGATGTTTATGCGAATGACGTCAACATCATGGGTTGCCAGGTTCTTGACAAACATCACCCTTGTGATCAAAGTATTTTGGAGAAAAAGCAGAAACATGCTTTTTTGTATTACTATTGGTTGATTTCCCTTTTTAGGGTTCTGTGCTGAATTCCTAGGATATATGTCTCAAGACCATCAAAACGACATGTCTCTTAAGAATACCGTACCCAAATGTTAAAGAAGATATTCCCCTGTAGAGGTCAGTAAGTGTGCATCATTTATATATTTTGACTGTAACACGCATATCAACGTGGCCCCCAGAATCAAATGCATTTTTTATTGCGCATGAATGTGGATGAGCATGATATCCAGCCGTATCGATAATTGCAGTGAAGTCAAGCAATACTTCTATCAATTTCAGACATCTGCTATGATTTTGAATACAATTGTGCTCCCATAGGCATTGCAGGACTGTTATATAATCTTCATAATATCCATATGATGCATAGTGCACAAACACACTCTACGGGTTAATATTGGGATCAGGTGTTGTCTAGAAATATTGAGATATTGTTTTCTTTGTATCTTTGTATTATATCATTGTAATTGATAGGTTGGTGATATGGCTTTAATTTACAGCACTTTTCTTTTGTAAACTGGGTCACGATACAAATCCTCCTCAATGAAAAGATCCAAAAATATCAAACACTAGCAAACACTACTTACACCAATTGTCAGATTGATGTCTATGGAACTAACCCAAATTCATCATCTAATAATCCAACCGTTCCAGTCAGCTATAAAAAGAAAAAGGGGGACACAAACCTTCCATTGGGTGACGTCCATGTCCCTAGCCCTTATGATTGGCTTGTTCAAACAGTCAACACGTGAGAGAAAATAACAGTATGTGTTTCAGCTTCTATGTGCACGCACAGCTGCACCACTACATCGAGTTTCAACAGGTTGGATGTACAAGATGTGTCTGTCTGGGGACAGAAGAGTAAAAGAATGAATAATAATCAACCTCATATTGTATATGACCCCTTTGTTGGAATGATGTTGTTATGTATGTTATGTATTAGGTGATGTTTGTGTCATGTTTCATTGATGGGTGGTTGGTCTTTGACTGATTACCATCCCTGCATTGGATTGTGTGTCTCATAGTGACCCATTGGACTATGCAGCGTAGTACTGTACGTTGATTGCTAGATCTTCTTGGAAGTACAAAGACTCTGATTTCCACTATTGAAGTCTCAGTAGGAGCAGCTAAGCCGCCTTCCACACCAGAGACTTCCTGTCTATGTGAGTGATCCGGTATCTCCAACCATTGACCTCTCAAATGAGCACGCCGTATCATTATGAGAATTGGTCTGGGGAGGGAGCAGCATAGCTGAGAGCAGAGCCCAGCTGAGCGCATCAGAGCAGAGCAGAGTGAAGCAGAGCAGAGAGAGTGAAGCACATTCGCCACTGGAGGGATCAAATCTGTGCCATCTGACGCTCAAGGATTTATGGGTTTAGTCAAAATTGCTTTTTCCCACTGTGGAGATTAAGCAACGTGGGGATGTTGTTTAGCCAGACTCCAGCTACTAGCTACCATCACTGCTACTTCTGCGTCTTATGCTGTTGATGTGTGCGGTGTCTTCTTGTCCGTCAGCCCTGAAGTTGAAGAAGAGAATGTCCCAGGACCGCAAAGCATATTCCGCCATGCCAGGGAGTGGGTTTTGACTATCAGGAAGAGGTCTGTCAGTGGGGGAATGAGCACCATGCAGGTGGATGCTGTCCTTGTGCTGATCTGTGTCTGTCTGGGAGGGGTGGCCGGGAAGGCTGCTCAGCAGAGGGGTCACAAGCTGGAGACCTACAAACAGAGCAGGTAATAAAACACCAAACTTTCTGCCTCTCTCTCCATTACAGTGCCTGGGAGCTGAGATGTGGTTACTTGGCACTGTGCCTGGTAAAGACAGACCATTCACTGACTCTGACCACCAAAATACTGTTAGAACTATGCACCTATCCTTG
The DNA here is from genome assembly GCF_963692335.1 of Osmerus eperlanus. Lineage (NCBI taxonomy): Eukaryota > Metazoa > Chordata > Actinopteri > Osmeriformes > Osmeridae > Osmerus > Osmerus eperlanus. Next base: position 12,599,789 of record NC_085026.1, on the reverse strand, counting down.
CTTTTCTCCTGTACTTTGACTCTGCAGTAGATACATTTATGGATATTTGCATTAGTATATTACTTTGGCTAAAACATCTGCTAAATGAATAGAATGTAACACCGCAACACACGCAGAGATTACTGTCATCATGAATCATAAATACTCAATCATCCCTTTTCTTGTTCATTGACATTTGTCCTTTTTGTCCTGCATTTGGTTTGTTTTGATTGTCATTCTTTAATGGCAAAGGTGGCCCTGGACTGGAGCTAGCTTTACCTGATCACCTGACACTGTCCTGCCCTGTATTCTACTGTGTGTGCTGTCTCACCTGCTCTGCCCCCTCAGAACAGGGAAATCAGACAAATTCAGACAGGGGATTAGGATAGGCGAGGAAGACCTAAATCTCCATATCTATTTGTGTACTTTGTTTGATGATGATGATGATGATGCAGAATTCCTTGTTGCTGATCGATGGACACAGGTGGGAATGTCCCTTGTGCTAGTGTAAATGGTTGTCAGACTGACAGTGGAAAGCCTTCAGCTGCCCTGGTGTTATAGCACTGAGATCCAGCAGACAAAATGCATGCCATCTCATCAATAAATACTCCTCCAGCCATCCTATATAAAGAGCTAAAAGTGACCTTGAGTGACAAGGAGGCACTTTGTATGAAACAGTATATTAGACCCGCTTTCATAACAATGTGTTGTACTTACATACAAAAGTATACCTCACTCACAAATAGGTTGGCATAGTAAAGTGGAAAATATATGCTGAGAAGTGGGAGCTGAATCCCACAGAACAGAATAACATCAAGGAGACTTCTGGTATAAAATTGTGATGAAGATGATAAGGCTCGCCCCTACAGTGCTGCTGGATTCCTTTAGCATCACTATCAGCTTTGAGTGATTTAGACCCACTTAATGTATTCCAAAGGCCCTTTCATGTGGTAATCCCACACATGCCTCCTTTAGACACAGTAGGCAAGCCATCACTCTCATGTAATGGGCCCTGCGGGATACTTTCATATCTAAAAACCAAACTCTCCTGTCAATCTGTTCATTGTTTGATTGTACTGATGAAATAAGTTGCTCATGGTTATGATGTAAAAAAAAAAAATTCTCGCTAGGCCTTGGCAAATATATACTGGAAACAAAAAATGCCACAGTATATTCCATGTTTCCTGGTAAACAATATCTTAAATCAATAGAATATGAAACAAAGCGTTCCAGATTTCTCCACTGAGTGATAGTCATTAAAAGGTTACGACCATCTTCAGCAATGATTAAGAAGATCCTCTAAATCCTCAGAAGCATGTAACACAGACTCAGACACCTAGACAGTTTGCTGCAGTACAGGCATACTCCCCCATCCCTTACTGACATGTTTCAGGATCAGAAATCCTATTCAGATTCAAAAGGTAAGAAAGTTAACATGTGCATAGCAATGAAAAGGAGAGGATAGAATGTCTCTTTCTCCCAGGGGCAGTCTACATCAAACCCAATGCTATAACATCAGGTCTAAATGCAATATCACCAGAAGTGTATGTGAAAACATAAGATGGAAATACCACAACATCACAGAGGTAGAGTGCTTTTCCAGAGACACAGCAGAGCAGTGTACAGACAGACTGTTCTCTGGGCCAGAGAGGGGATTGGAGGCATTTCCGCCAAGAGGATTAGTAACCAGCTGCTGGCTGGACAGAGAGGAGTGGCACCCTTTAAACAGCAGCCCTTGGCAGTTATCACAATGCACCCACCCCTGGGAGTCCCTCTTTTTCTATCACTATCGATGAGTCTGTCAGTCAGTATCTTTTCTCTCTATCTGTCAGTCAGTATCTTTTCTCTCTATCTGTCTGTCTTATCTTTCCCTCTTTCCCTCTTTCCCTCTCTCTCTCTCTCTCTCTCTCTCTCTCTCTCTCTCTCTCTCTCTCTCTCTCTCTCTCTCTCCCTCTCCCTCTCTCTCTCTCTCTCTCTCTCCCTCTCCCTCTCTCTCTCTCTCTCTCCCGCTCCCTTTCTCTCTCTCTCTCTCTCTCTCTCTCTCTCTCTCTCTCTCTCTCTCTCTCTCTCTCTCTCTCTCACTCTCTCTCTCTCTCTCTCTCTCCCTCTCCTCTCTCTCTCTCTCTCTCTCTCTCTCTCTCTCTCCCTCTGTCTCTCTCTCTTCCTCTGTCTCTCAGCTCGTGACGCCTCTCAGACCTTCCCTGCCAATGTTCTGCTGCATGCCGTATTCCATTAATCCATTTTAGAATTTTTGGAAATCTTTTTTTAATTTTTTTTTCATAGACATTATTTTTTATCTGTCGTGACCTGGATAAGGCTGCCTAAAAGACAAGGCTACAGTTTAAACCCTTCAAAGACTGACAACACATCAGCCTACTGTTCTACTGATGTGTGAACTGATGCCCTGTTGATATTTTAAGGATGAAATGGTTATGATAGTAACCTAAAATAACTTTGAAATTAATTAAACAATATTTTATGTCAGTACAACTAGTTGAGGATAAAAAAAGGATGATGCTGAGTTAAGTCTTTACTAACATTTTGACCACTAGATATGGATGCAGTGCTAGCAGGTTTAGCAGATTGTGTGTCACTACCTTAAGGAAAGAACATCCATGTGTTTTTTCATGAACAGGTCAAGGAGAGAAACATCCAGAATGGAGGGAGGAGGAGGTCACAAGACAGGAAGGTCAGACCTTCACGTGCTAAAACATGGATTGACTTTTAACTAGAGGCCGTTTCACTGATGTAAAAACAAAAAACAACTAAAACACATTTGAAGAAAATTAGGAACTTAAAGTTAATCCTTCAGAATCAAATCTCGTTCATGTCATGACACTAAAATGATTACTGATGTAGCCTTTCCACTCTTTCCACAGCCCTATTCTGAAGAGAAGTTCAGACATGACTAAATCTCCAATGACAAAGTCGGAGCAGCTGCTGAGGATAGATGACCATGACTTCACCATGAGGCCAGCATTTGGAGGTAACGATGTCACACCAATAGCCCTTAAGTCTGTATTTCATATTTCTTCTCATGAAATAATGGTAGTATTACGATTAAATACACAATTTGTTAACCTGAGTTTAGATGTTTTAAACAAAAACTTCTCACCACTTTTATTTTATAAAAAAAATGCATGATGGTAAAGAGATGTGGATAAGAGGGATTTACCTCACAAGATGCTTCTATTGAACACATTTCAATGACAGACTGCTAGAGAAAACAGCTATGTTGACTACAAAATTCAAATGGGAAAGGTGGATTTACTGTTGGTTACCCTTTGTAAATAGCTCGGTGTAAAGTGCTACCCGCAAATCAAGTCTGTGAGATGTATCTTTTCAACATACTGTACTTAGTGTGTTCATTATGGGTTTAGCACTGTATGTGAATGCAGTCTCCATAAGCTCTGTTCATTTCATCACTCAACCAATGGCTTGGTCAATCACCATCAGGGCCTGGTTGGAAATGGTTTTAAAACCACTCTCTAGCAGGACTCTTAATGACACCAACATCACAAGCTGTAGATGCATTTTCCTCCAAAGTACAGTACTGGTTTGTGTACACAGGAAATGCTGGTAGTGTGTTTTTAGTTCTATGTTTGCTGTAAAGGGATTTGGTTCTTCTGTGGCTCCAAGCAGGATTAACGGAAAGATAGCTCTGTGCTCCATCCTGCTGTACTGTATTAGATAGAGGGGACTGTAATGGCTTGTTCTTGTGAAATATGTTCATGTTGTGCATGCTCCATTTCTTTATTTACACTTGAGGCCAAATATAAAGTCCCCTCCATCTGGGTAGCTTAGCACAAAGGATGAATTATTTGTGGACACTTTATGAGCCTTTACTCACGCAGAATGTGATATTGTGGTTGAGAACACATCAGTTTTATATCTAAATTAGGGTATTTATATATAGTGAGTCAGGTGGCAGAGCGGTTAGGGAAGCGGGCTTGTAATCAGAAGGTTGCCAGTTAGATTCCCGGCCGTGCAAGATGACGTTGTGTCCTTGGGCAAGGCACTTCACCCTACTTGCCTCTGGGGAATGTCCCTGTACTTACTGTAAGTCGCTCTGGATAAGAGCGTCTGCTAAATGACTAAATGTAAATGTAAATGTAATATACAGTATATATATATTTGGTTTCAGTTGTGCATAAATTCTGTTTACACATACTGTATTCTGAATCCAATCAGAATTACAGACATCACACTCAGAATGACCCTCTTTAACGGAGAGATTTGAGACCAGAGAGACCTCAATGGCCAGCTCTTAAATGTGAAATCTGTTGGAAGAAGAAAAAAAATCACTGTAAAGAATCCAGATGCTAGGAGGCTGCAGCAACTTTGATCCATTGTGACCTAATTGTATTTGTGTTGCACGGCAGAGGATAGAGAGGAGAGGCTGAAATAGGTCAAAAATAGAATCCAGATCCATGATGGCACAAGCACAGAGCCTGTTCCCTGAAAACCTGCTCGCTATTTTTCTGTGTCTAAAATAGATTTAATACTATGAATTTTATAAAAGCCATTGTGAATCCTGTCGCTGAACACTCCACCATCAGTCTGACAATTCATGCACTCTTACTGGCCTGTATCTAAAAAACTTCCAAGTGTTGTTATTTTTTGATAAGACATGCAACTGGTGGGTCAGTGCTGAAATGGCAGTTATTTGGTCTTTGAAGAAGTATTTATCTTCTTCGTCTGTGTCATTTCAGGTCCCCCTATCCCAGTCGGAGTAGATGTCCAGGTGGAAAGCCTGGACACAATCTCAGAAGTGGACATGGTACATGGGACATGATTATCTTGATAGCTCTCTTTTATATTGACTGAAAACATCTGGAAAATACATGAATCTATGTTTCAACCTCAAACGGACAAAGTACATCAGTAAGTCATGCACATAACCCAAGAATCCCCTCTATGACTTCCTCTCTCTGCTGTAGGACTTCACCATGACGCTGTACCTGCGCCACTACTGGAAGGATGAGCGCCTATCCTTCCCCAGCACCAACAACCAGAGCATGACCTTCGACAGCCGGCTGGCCAAGAAGATCTGGGTGCCAGACATGTTCTTTGTCCACTCCAAGAGGTCCTTCATCCACGACACCACTACAGAAAATGTCATGCTGAGGGTCCACCCCGACGGAAACGTGCTGTACAGTTTGAGGTAAGGCCAAGTTGGCAGCCTTTACATTTTACATACATACCGTAGGTAGCATATTTATATACTGTTGTAGATATGTAAAATACATACATGTTTACATATCAGTCGACTGGAATTCTACTGTTTGTCTGTAACCATAAAGATGAGTATTTAGAAAGAATTTATCACAACAGTAGATACAAGGACACTGTTCAGTTATTGTTAGGGATATTAGTGTACCAGATGGACAAGCTTGTTGTAATCGGGAGTGAATGCCAACAAACACTCTCTCCTCTCGGCTGCCAGACGTTGCCACTCAACAGATGTAATCAAAGTCAAAGTGTAAACAAGGAGTCAGCCAGGATTGTGACCTTCTGGTCACGCACAGATCACTGATCTGTTTTCAGAGAGCATGTTTGTAGAAATGCTCAAAAACGAATCTGTCTGCCATGAATCTGCCTCAACAAAAACCGCTGACACCAGGATGTGTTTGCTAATGTGTTTACTGATGATAATAGCTCGATTTATTTATTTAAGATACATGCCTCAAACTACAATCGTGGAATGATAAAACACTAGTTTACCAAGAACTGTAGACAGTTTGTCAGACCAGAGCTGGGTCAGATAACGATCTGATCATGTTCTTCTTGTGTTTCCAGAATCACAGTCACAGCCATGTGTAACATGGACCTGAGCCGCTTCCCGCTGGACACTCAGACGTGTTCCCTGGAGATAGAGAGCTGTAATTCATCAATTACCTAACTGCATTGATAACTTTAGGGTCACTAGTTGGTCAATTAGAGCGTTGTCTAGTTCAAATGCAAACTTTGCTTAATCTCACCGTACAATGCCTCATGCAATATGTAATAGAATAGAATAGAAAAGCCTTTATTGTCATTGTATTTGCATACAACAACATTTGGAGTGCTTCTTCTGTTGGTGTAACGAGGCACAACATATAACACAACAATATTACAATGATGGTGTAACAATATTACAATATATACCTAGCCATACGTTTAGATGACGATTTTAAAAGTCTATTCAGATCAAATCTAAATCCTTTTTAGATCATATATTGTACAATATCACACACCAATAGCTGATGATAGTAATTGGAGCGAGTTTCTCCCTAGATGCATACACGGATGACGATCTGATGCTGTACTGGAAGAAAGGGAACGAGTCACTAAACACAGACGAAAAGATCTCTCTCTCCCAGTTCCTCATCCAGAAATTTCACACCACCACCAAGTTGGCTTACTACAGCAGCACAGGTACACCCCAATTCCGCTCCACTCTGAACTGTGGACACAAAATACATTACCTGTGGGTCAGTAATCTACAGATCTCCCTGTGGGATTTAAGAAACTTGAACAGGACCATGTCATTGTTAAAATGCTTTATTCTAAGAATGTCCAGTATATTACAAAACAGATGGTATTTGTTCCTTCCTGTATTAATGTGTCATCCTCTCTCCCATCCCAGGCTGGTACAACCGTCTGTACATTCACTTCACCCTGCGGCGCCACATCTTCTTCTTCCTGCTCCAGACCTACTTTCCCGCCACCCTCATGGTCATGCTGTCCTGGGTGTCCTTCTGGATCGATCGCAGGGCCGTGCCCGCCAGGGTCCCTCTGGGTAGGACAGACTACCCGCTCTCAGGCTTTGGACAGGTCTCCTAAGAAAGCTTGGTAACATTAAGTGGATAGATGTTACCAAGCCTAAGAATGAGCTACCGTAGAAGAGTGCTGCACCATCATTTGAGCTGTGTTTTCATTAAGATCACCTATCTTACGGTATATTGCCAAACTTGTCGAATAGTCCTAATTTCTCCACTGCCTGTCTATCTCAGGGATCACCACCGTGCTGACCATGTCCACCATCATCACCGGCGTAAATGCCTCTATGCCCAGGGTGTCCTACATTAAGGCTGTGGACATCTACCTGTGGGTCAGTTTTGTCTTCGTCTTCCTCTCCGTCATAGAGTACGCAGCCGTAAACTACCTCTCAACTGTACAGGAGAGGAAAGAGAGGAAACTAAGGGAGAGGGTGAGTGGAAAAAAAGATTTTGTATTTGTCATGTACTTCCTCCAAGTTAATTTATTGAGCTGTTGAATTGATCTGGATGTTGTCATGATTGCGAAAAGTAGTTTTTCAACAGTTGACATGTATTCCCCTAAAATGCTTTTTAGGGAAAACGTAATATAAAGATTATTTTCCAAAAACGATATTGGTCTGGTCAAATGTAATCAAGTGTTATTTTCAGGATTTATTTTTAGTTTTGCATCTGGGGTGCAATGTTGCTCAAGTTAAGTTTCTTCCATCTGCCGTATGTCGTGGCATATGGAGCTAAACTGATTATGTTGCCTGAAGAAGTACATTTTCCTCACAAACATTCTGTTAGAACTTATCCTTATGTGATGCCCTAGTTAGAAAATCTTAAGTAATTAGATGAGTCCCTTCAAGTCTTCAGATTTATGAAAAATGTTGCCAGTTAAAAATTAGCATCTACCTCCTGTCTCCCTCAACAACATAAACCAATACACATACTGTATATAAAACAAATTTTCTTCATTTTTGCAGTTGCCATGTACCTGCGGCATTGGCAACCCTGACGATATGATGACAGACCCACAGATCACAGGCTACACCACCATGGAGGTCAACGCCACAGGGAATTATGGGATGCCAGAGAACGGCAGCCGGCAGGAGCGGATGCTGGCCCAGGTGGCGCTGGGGGACCCTCAGGTCACAGGTCAGACGAGGAACTCCAGAGGATATGTCAATATCTGGATTGACACCCACGCCATAGACAAGTACTCCAGGGTCATCTTCCCAGGGGCCTACGCTCTCTTCAACATCGTCTACTGGTCCATCTACTGCTAACCCTGGGCCTCGTGTTCGTCTGGCCCCTGTGTGATTCACCCAAGGCAGACTCGGGAGAATAGAGACCATGGCAAAGACTCTGGAGCCCAGGCGACTACACTACCTTGACAAAGGTCCTCATGGAGAGAAGGACAACATGCTTGTTTGGGGTTCCTTTGAGTTTGAGAGAGACTGACAAACTGTTTATAAACGTAAGGTGAACTTTGCCTTCTTGACCCAGCCTCTTAAACTAATTAAATCAGTTCTTAATGTATTTTTCTGTGTGTGTGTGTTTGCATGACAACAGAAAATGCAAGGGGTTCGGTTGAATTCCTATTCAGATGTAACTTAATTGGACTAGATCATTCCAGTTTGTGAATCCCTAAAGTTGAAGAAAACGTATCATGTATTTTCTTGATGTTGGTAACAACAAGAGGCAACAAATGCTTGACTGAAAGTCAAATCCTTTTGCAAGGGAGTGTAAACTGGACGAGGCCCTTGGACTGTATGTAACAGCAACACCCCCACATGCCCCAGTAACTTATAATCAGGTGGTAAGTTTCCTTTTTGTTTTAGCGGTTCAATAGAATAACATTGTTAAATAGATGCTCTCTTTTGCTATAAAAGAAAATAACAATAGCTTGTCTTTTTAAGAAATTACTGTATCACTTAAATCACTCATCCACTCAATAATAACACTGGCATAAAAGGTGTGGATTGTTTGCCTTGACAATGAAAGGACATGACACAAAAATAGGAAAAGCACAATTGTTCACTAATTTCAGCTGTAAACTGAGTTTGTGTTATAGTACTGTACAAAAAACAATGAATTGGATACTGTAAATCCACTTAAAACCTTGATAATCATAAGTCTTTTTTTGTTACAGGTATTTTGTACTACTGAAGCGCATGTCCTTATGTGTAGTTGGGCTTTGAGGTACATTGTACTAGTGGTTAGGTATTAGCATTGTCTTTAACATTTTGATACGTCTGAATCAGGTAGATATTTTCTTATAGCCACATAATGGATATTTATTGTCTTACTGCAAAAATCCTGATGCATCAATGTCAGTATTATCTCTCAACACAAGCTACATTTTGTAATGCTCATTATCAAACATTTAAATAAATGTGATGTTTTTTGGAGAGAAAAGAATGTCAATTACTAAAAAAAAATTTTTTCACAACCTCTACAACATGAGATCACATACTATACAGATGAGTCAATTACACAATTCTTCAGCCCTATGGGTCTATGAGCAGCAAACATTCAAGTCTTCATAACATCTTTGGCAGCTTGATTCTAATTAGAGAAGTTTATAGTATCAGTTATTAATTCATTGTAAATTCAAAGAGTTAATAGATTTACTTTCTATTTATGGTCATGGAATGTTTAAAATGTAAATGTATTCTTTATTCATGATGAAGTCCATCCACAAGTGGTGGAGCAGTGTTTCAGGGAAGGTTCTTGGCAGTGTCAATGCCACTGACTCCAGCCTCCTGGGTCAGTGTGGCCTGGGTCAGTGTAGCCTGGGTCAGTGTAGCCTGGGTCAGTGTAGCCTGGGTCAGCGTGGCCTGTCTGAAGGCCTCCCTGACCCTTTGCAGCAGCCCAGGGCAGCACATCACGTCTACTGCAGTCATGGCCAGAGCCTTGGCTGTCCTCAGGGTGTACAACTGGGCCTTCTCCGCACCTGAGGACGGGCAGGAAAATAACGATACCCTAGAGTTGATCAGAACACCATGAGATATGATATTGCACTGAACGTTCTGACAAACCATGAGGGTTATTTTGTATCGAGTGTCCGTGGTGAATGTTACTTTATGACAGATCATAGACTGTGGATGTGACCGTGCTGCAGCTCATTGGTCACGCAGCCAACTCATGACTAACACTGCGGGCATTCCGCCATCTCCACGCAAGAAACACTACTGATGGCATTTGAACGCTCAGACCAGGAAGTGAGTGCTGGCGTACCTGCAGCAGTAGTGTACTCCTTAGTGTGGTTCAGGGCATCAGAGCCGATGTAGAAGAAAGGATGGATCCCAGGAACAACAAACGATACGTTCCCAAAGTCAGTGGAACCTGAGAAGACACACGAAAATGTTCCGCTCCTAAAACTTCAATCTCGTTTGCAAAAAGCAATACCTCTGTATTTATTGTATGCACTGTGCATCACTCTCAAATCCACACTGTGTTCTTGTAACATCTATTCAGCCTATCACTGTTTGCGGTGGGAAGATTCCGCCTATCACGACCTTCGGCGGGAAGAATCCGCCTATCACGGCCTTCGGCGGGAAGATTCAGCCTATCACAGCCTTCGGCGGGAAGATTCAGCCTCACCGGAAAAGTTGTGTGGCTCCTCCTCAAACTGAACTCCCAAGGCCCTCCCGTTCTCTACATACAGTTGTTCCAGTGTGGAGTTAGGGAGAATGTTGCAGTAGGCATGGTGTGGATAGGTTACCTCCACCTACAAATAGGAAATTGTACTCATGGCCCATCAAGATTTTAAAGTAAATACATGTTTCAGCAGGGTTTAAATCTAAGGAACCCAGACTAAAGTGACCATTTTGACAGAACTAAACAATGAATCTTAACAAAAGGTCAGGTAGCAAAGAAAGAAAATAAACTATTTTGCTTATGCTCACTTGGCAGCCTGTTGCCATGGCAGCAGACCTGAAGCATGCCTCAGCCTTGGCTTTGAGCACATCCAGGTCTTTGAAGAGTGGCGTGCGCAGGTAGAACTCCAGCTCGGTGTAGTCCGGGATGATGTTAGGCTTCACACCGCCATGTTTGATGATGCCTGGAGGAGAACACAATGAGGGAATATGGGCTGCAGATGAAAACCAGGCCAGATAACACATAAGGGGATGTTTACGAGCAATGTGTGAAACACTGAATAAAACAGACTCAATTATGGCAAAGAAATGTTGAGGTAAGATTTTCAAGTACAGTACAGTACCAACAAAACCCCCTCACTCCTGGTCACCGTGTCTCCAGTAACTAAGCCCCCCCCCCCCCCCCTCACCATGAAGCCTCCAGTCAGGCTTTATCTGCTGCCGCAGGGCAGACAGGTTGCTGTAGGCCAGCACAGCTGCATCCAAGGCGTTCACCCCTTCCCAGGGGTATGCTGCCGCATGGGACGCCTTCCCATGGTACTTTACTGTCACACTGAGACACAAAATGGAGGTTAAGGGCAGCTAGGGTGGTGTTGACTTTGACTGAGAACAAGCTGCATTCAAATGCTATACTACAAAGCTACTCCCACCTTAGTTTGATCAGACATAGATCTGAATAGTTTCTTTTAAAAAGAAAGGAGAGAATAAAGGACGGTACAACTTATTCAAACTAAAAATCTTACTCTATGATGGACACACAGGGCAGAAAGGCTACATCTTGCTGAGCAGGGTGGGCCATAAAGACCAGGTCCATGTCTTCAAACGCTCCAGCAAGGATCAAGTCAACCTTCCCCCCTCCATCTTCTTCTGCTGGGGTCCCCATGACGGTGACCTAACAGGGCATAGTCAGTAGGCACTCAAAGTTGTATCCAATTAAGTGCCTGTCTATTATATACCAGAACTGAAGGTTGTACATTCTGATGAGTTGTATCCGTTTTCAGCCATTTAATTCTGATAGTGAAAAATTGTCTTGCACTAATTGCAGGTACAGTAAATGTTCAAATGCTTACTTTTGGCTATTTACCTTCAAACGGAAGGGAAGATCTGGTTCACCTTCCAACGCATCTTTTAGCCCCAGTGCAGCTGCAGCTCCAACCTCTGCTATGAGGTTGTGCCCACATGCATGCCCAATGCCTGGCAGTGCATCGTACTCGCAAAGAAAGCCTACATTCAAAATACTGTCACCCTCCCTGCCACCAGAAGGACCCCACGTCGCCAAAAATGCTGTTGCTAGTTTATAGTTACTTTCAACGGACCATGATGTATCTTCAGTGAAAAAACGCACTAGTCTGTTGTGGGATTGTTTCTCATCATATGCGAGTTCAGGACAGTTCCACAAATCTTGACTCAAAGCGAAAAGTTTGTCCTGATTTTTGTCAATAGATAGTTGTATTTTGTCTTTGAACACTTTCTTACGAGACTGAATGTCCTGAGCCATAGCAGAATTTCACATTTATCATACCACAATACCAGCGTAAGGATTTTATCAGTGCTTCCAGACAATGCAGAACACCTTGGGTGAAAGTTGTTTAGCTATATTGTTCTTTTTCTATAGAAAATGACAGCTCCGCATGCAATTGGGGCGCAGGTACTCTGTCGCCATCTAGTGTCTGGAGTAAGACCAATTCTACATAATTGTCATGTCATGGTCGTCAATATTTCATCAATGCCAAATGCAAAAAAAAAAATACTTGAGATATTATTTTAAATCACCGTTTTATTTATTAGCATGTTAAATAGATCTTAAAAACTGCGAAACATGTTCCATCCTTTTCCATGATGACACTAGAGGGACTCAGTGTAGCATGCATGTGCCATTGTAAAAATTGTATTTGCCACATTTATTTCTGTAATAATTTGTTAAGCAGGACAGGAGGCTATTTATTGCTAACCTTTTGTAAACCTAATCAAAATTTTAAAGAAACCAATGGTCCCCAATTCCTGGCAGTGACCATAAGACTGCTGTAGTTGACTGTGAAGTACCTCAGGATGAGACTGTCTGAGTGAGTAGAGTTTGACCCAACAAGCTCAATTAAGTAACACATAAATAAAAACAATGCCCTACAGCTGTCACACACTATGGCTGACAACCCTTGTGTCTGTGCGTGTTTGAGAAGGACAGAGAGAGAGTGAGAGCGGTGCATGTGTGTGTTTGTGTGTTTTTAAGTACAAGTCTTAGACAATGTGTTTGCATAAACAGGCTTCCTGTGTGAGTTTGAGGTTAATTGGGGTCTCAGCCAGTCACAAGGGGGGATGTTGACGAACAGCACAAATCAAGCTGTCATGAAGACTGTCTTCTGACAGGAGCTGTCAGTCAGCTGTCTTTAAGCCCCAGTGCCAGTGTCACTCTCTATTATGTGTTAATTAAGGGTTCACTGAGGGAGTCACCCATATGTTTGCTTTTGTTTTATTCAATGATTTGATTAGTGGACATCTGTGTCATTTCACATCCTCTCTTTGTTCATTATTGTGCTTATGATGAGTCGTTGAAGTGGTCGTCTGATTCTGTTTAACAGACACAAAGTAATCTTTCTTGAGATTCTTAAATCAAGACGTCCGTGTTACAGCTTTTCAGTCATAAATCATGTAATACCCATGGTATTAACCTCCAGAACGTGGCGTCTGCCTCTGAATTAGAGGTGTTGGAAATACAACACCAACTCAACTGGTGAAAAAATAGCTGTCTTTAAATCAAACTGAGTAGGAAGCAGTGACAACTGAAGCTGGTGTCAGAAACAAAAGCCTTTGGTTTTAGAGAATGAACTGACATTTACAACATTCAATATCTGAAGTAACCTATGACATGTCATCTCGATCTTGTTGGAGAAGTCTGGAGAGGTGTCATGGAAGCTGGAGTTAAGTGGGTGGTGTTTAATGCACATACAGGCGTCACCGCAGCAGAAGCTCCCCTGGGAGGAGTCTGATGACAGACAGAATAATGCTGTCTCCACGCAAGGAGATGAGAGGGAACAATGTGTGATAAACTTGTGTGTGTGTGTGTGTGTGTATATGTCTGCTTTTATGTTTGTGTGTTTGACAGAGACCCAAGTGTTGACATGAGCCTCATGTGTACCTTAGTGATCTGTCAGTGTGTGTCAGCATTGCCAGAAATGATCAGATCCCAATCCTCCGAGTATACCTCTTTTAAACAAACTAGAGAGGGTACTATTTCTGGGGAAATTGTGAGGTGTGCTTGCGTCGTTTGCAGATGGGTTAGTTGTTTCTGTATATAAAAATGCATACTTATTATTTATGAAGATTGCATAGATTTAAAAGCATACATTTGTTTGCATCACTATATGTTTGTCACCAACAATGTAGTGCATACATTGACATAGTTTTAAGGGTGGGAAAATAGATTAAAATAGATAGAAATAGAAGAGCTATCACAGTCTAGTTTTGCATTTCAACCACGTTTCCTGCGATAACAGAATAGAGGTTGAGGTTAGTAGTCTAATAGTTTCACCAATTGAAAAACAAATCTCTTTATAATCTCTTAGTGTGTGTGTGTGTGTGTGTGTGTGTGCGTGTGTGTGTGTGTGTGTATGCGTGTGTGTGTGTGTGTGTGTGTGTGTGTATGTGTGTGTGTATACCCATGTTTGTTTATATATGTGTGTTTGCATTGTGTGCATGCATATGCATGAGTGTGTGTAAGCACGCACATGCATGCATATATGAGTGTGAAAGTGTGTGTGTTTTTGCACTTTTGCCTGAGATTGGCCATCCTATCATTTATGTCACATCAGTGCACAGAGAGAGAGAATATCACACTCCTCTTTCACTGCAGCTGAAATGCATTCACACGTCTGATTAGTCTGTGGTACCTACTGGTCGGGGACCATGGGGGGACTCTTCCTGTAACATGCCTGTCTCAGAGAGGTCTGGAGGACAAAACAAAGAAGCCCCTAAGGACAATGTTTTCCAGAGAAGAAGAAAAAAATAGCTCAAATGTAAAGCTCGCCCAAAACCTCAGCATTTACATTGTGATGCAAAATCATGCTTCTCTCTCCTCATTTAAATCTATGCTTGGGATTCTTTTTCTTTTGTACCTGAATTATGATCTGCTGTGGATGGTGTCTCTCAGCCTGCTTACTGGGGGCTCATGCAGCTGCCCCGCAACTCCCAGCCCTCTCCTGGAGAGTCTTCTTTCTTTGTGAAGCTAGAAAAAATGCCCCTGTCAGTCTCAATAATGTCAGCCTTTGTTGAGAGTCTGGCTGAACCATGTGGTTGTGGGTTGTAAGGCTGAGCAGGGCAGGGGAGAGGCCCCCCCTCCCTTCACATAGCCAGTGTGAGCAGGGTAGGGGGAGAGAGAGGCAGACCAACCAAACGGGTCTCTGAAAAAGGTTAGCAGGGTCTTATGGCTAAGCCTGGAGTGCAGAGACAAAAACAAGCCTCAAGTGGGATCTAAGAGGTAGTGGTGCAGTAGTCTCAGACCATTTATTTATCATTTATTTATATTTGGAATATTGCATATATCCACACATTTATTTGAAGGAAGAGTATCTTCTTCTAGTCTTTTGTCTAAAACGAAGGGGAGAAAAGGTTCTATTTGGTTTATTTAAGGTTGCTTCAAGATGGATTTATTGTTGATTTTGTGAAGTGCTCCAAACCCCATTAATAAAACATCCCTTGTGCTGCTGGGTGAGGCAGTGCCATGCACCCACAGTCAGGGTGGACAAATCAAACAGGTAACTCTTTCTCATCCTGAATACTAATGGACCGGGTGTATTCTACAAAACAGTAGTGTTTACTCAGTTTTTTTTATCCCCCAGCTGCTGATTGTAGCAAGCCAGGGTCACACAGTCTGGGCAAGTGCCTGAGAGCTGTCAGTCCATCCTCGGGTGGACGCTGCAAGGCTGTCTTAACAACTAGATTAAAATAGCTCTATTTTTTTTTCTTCTCTTTTCTTTCAAGGAATCGAAGGCACAGCCAGAGCTGGGACTGCAGGCACACACAAACACACACAACCACACATTAAAACACACTCGCTCACAAACTCACACACATGCAATTACAAAAACACATACACATACAAAGCCATCCCACTCTGAAGCCGGTCAACATGTAAGCTGGAAAGCTTGAGTGCTAATTGGTTGCCCTCCCATGGGAACACTTGAGACCTCCTCGTGCTCCTCTGTGGCTTTGAACTAATGTGATTGGCTACGGCTGGCCTTTCCATCCATACTCTTGAATAATACACATAGTTAATATTCTATCCTCATTGAAGTCTCGTCATAAGTCGTGCAGAGATAAGAAGTGCAATTTCTATCAGCCTTACTTGACATTTTAAAATATGTATTGGGATACTTTAGATGCCAATTTAGACACTGTTCAGTCCGAGCTCAATTTGTTTCCTTTATTACCTGTTCTCTTCATCTGTGAATGTTACACTTTATTAATCTTATATATGTCCTAATGGGGTGCACTGTGATTAGGTGTAAACTGGGGATATTTATGTAGACAAATGGAAATTTGAAATTACACACCAGGGTTTCTACACCCCAATAGGGATTATCTAATCAGCAGACATTTGATGACTAACATAAAACTGTCTGAGAGGCCATCGCAGAATCAGGCAATGATCATTTCACAGGAAACCGTGACAATGGTACTCACCACAGGGCCCTTTTCACAGGCTGATTAAAAATGGAAACTAATGGCATTGAAATGGAGCCTATTGTGAGCTTGGCTTCCTGCAATCAGCAATTACTGGGAAGATTTAGCCTAATAACAGTCTTATTCACACTGCGCGCAGCTACTAGGAGTGAAAAGATCCAGACTTCACACCATCCCACTCTTCTATCTTGTGTTCCGGTGTGACGATACTCAACTTCGTTTTATAACTGAAAACATTTAGCCGTGATATTTGTGATACAATTGTTTATTTCAGAGTCTACATGTTCCCTTTCTCTCCTATTCTGTCGAGTTCAAGATTTCATTGTTCTTTTCTGTCATTCATCTTACAAACAATATAAAATCCTGGAAACTACCCCCTTTTGATACTGTTAGAGGAGAGACTGTTTTGCATTCAAATAAAAGGATGATAAAACAACATGAGTGGAAAAAGAGCCTTCAAAGGACGATTCCAATTTCCTAATATTCTAGATTGTGATCCTGCATTTCTACCACAATACTGTGACATTAAACTGACTTTGTCCCTGGCTGACCCAAAGCTCGTACATCATTGTCATGATGCCGTCTAGCACACACACACACACATACATACAGAGAGAGAGAATAATTATCAGTAAGAGAGAGTCCGATAATGACTAAGCACTCTAACGTCTACCCTGATAGAGTATCGTAGGGGCATCAAATTCCCATTTGGGTTTAATGAAAAGTGCAGTATGCTGATTTTCCTTTTGGGAACAGGTGCCCTTGTTTGACTATAACTGACTTTGATTAATCAGCCACATGTTACCAATAATCTCCATGGCAATGGAAGCTGTGCTGTTTGACCTTGCCCATGGACACACAACAGAGTGGGACCAATGGGGTTCACATTTGAAGTCTGCATGACTATGACCTTGTCTCTGACTTTAAGAATAGTTTTTCGGTTTACATATGTGTCTTTTGAGGGATGATATATACTGTATATGGCCCTCATGAGTATTTCCACGCAACTCAGTTTGAACACAGTGAGAGTCTCAACCTAGTTTATGGGAAAATAACTGTTGTGGTATAAATGGGGGTCATGTTAAGAATGCATACCAATTACTTTTTCCATCTGGCCCAGCCGATGTTAATCTTATCTTTCAGTTGGCCACTCACAGGGGAAGAGGCAGGTTGACTTACACATTTGTTGTCACGGTGAGCATGCCAAGACTGTCACAGAACAAGCATTTTTTCATCGCTTGTGTGCATTCTATATTATCTGCAGTTGGGTTATCTTCACTCTTCTCCCTGGGTGTCAGAAGGCTGCTGTTGGATGAAGATGCCTTTGTTGCAGGTGTGATTCTACCCATGACCTATGACATCAGACACCAAGAAATACTATAGCAGACAAATGCTAATAATATGATATGAATAGACTGGTAGTTGACTAGATGTATGCCATTAGTTCAAAATGTGTACCAATTACATAAGATTGGCTGCGTGGAACACTAGTAGGCCGCAGAAAGCACTGCTTCTCAAGCATGTTTTATTTTTTTAACAAAAACCTTCCTGTGTCACACATGGCTCAGAGATATAAAACAGATATATACAATGCAGGTTTCAGCTGTGTCAGTCAGATAACCAGACCTGAGATTTGGCTCAATCAGTCACATAAGGACAGAGTCATTTCTAACTACCATAATAACAAATGTTGCTGTTCTGACAGGGTTCTTTCTGCTTCTGTGATTACAGCTGGAGGCGTCTACGGCAGCTAACAGAGCCATGATTTCTAAGTGTGTCTCTGTGTAGTGGTAGGGGCTCCATTTTCACCTCCTGGACCAATTGTTATGTCTGAGTATCATTGATTTCATCTCCAACCTCAGGCTGAGGACAGGGGAAAGATTGCAGAGGAGTAGATTGCTTTCAGAAGGGATCCCATACTTACTAATGCTGCCTGGTATCAATCCCCACTGGGCTATAATGTTCAGAAATTCCAAATATTATAACGGCTTGTGTTTCAGTTGAGGACAACAACATCCTGGAGGTTGGAGTTAATGTGCAGGTCTTTGAGCGCAGTCAAAATAAGGTATTTATTAAAAACCATTGCTTTGATGCAGATTTCCTTCCAAGATGTGTAAACCCCCTAAGAAACCTGTGGCCTTAAGATACTGCTCCCTGCTTCCATGTAAACATAGGTTGTGATGTGTCACTTAGTTCCCCAAGCTTTTAGAACAACTGAGGGAGTCAGGTGGCTGAGCGGTTAGGGAGTCGGGCTAGTAATCTGAAGGTTACCGGTTATATTCCTGGCTGTGCAAAATGACGTTGTGTCCTTGGGCACTTCACCCTACTTGCCTCGGGGCGAATGTCCCTGTACTTACTGTAAGTCGCTCTGGATAAGAGCGTCTGCTAAATGACTAAATGTAAACTAAATCTCTAGCTGTCTTGCTTTCTTCTCTTGCAATGGCCCTAAGAGGCTACTGCTAATTTGATCATTTATGTTAAATACTGTCAGCAATTAATTAGATTTGTTTGGGTTTTAAGTCCTCACATACATTTTGTTTGCTCAAAGTTACTTTCTTTTGAGGTTTTTCACCATAAAGTTTCTTCATCAGACAGTTTTTCATCAGACTTAAGACCCAGAATATTACAGCTCAGAATCCTCTCAACAGAGTAGTGCAGGCTATGTATTTTAAAAGGTGTTAACTATTGATATTTCAAAACTCAATGTTTATGTGGTTCTCAATTACCACGATTCCTATCTTCTTTGTTGATGGGTCCTTTATATAAAGAACATCACATCGATGTGAGAGAACTTGGTGATCGAAAGAAAATAATGGGGTTGTGTGACATAAACAAACAGACTGTGCTTTGACTTGAAATGGTTGGATGGATGAGGAACGGTAGAACTCCAAAGTGGAGTTAACATTATTCACAAAATTTACAGAAGTACATTTTATATATTTCATAAATGTAGCCAAGTAACTAAATTATTCATTTCCTAAAAGTTCAAATGCATGGCATACAACCAGAGCACCAATGATGTTCATGCAAAAAAACTACATATAAATCAAATTTCACAACTTTTCCTCCTTCTGATGAGAAGAAGGAATGATTCCAACCAGGTGAGTGGACTGTGGGCGTCACGCCAGTCAGGTCCATTAGGTTCTCAGTCCATCTCCTCCCCACTGCAGCTGGGACTGGAGCTAATGAATAATTCTCTGCTTGTGAATCAGCAGCCTGCGGGTCAGGACAGGAGATTATAATATGCACAGCCCTTTCTGGGGAGTGGTTAGGTGACGATTTCCTACAGTTGTAACCAGTATTGTACAGTTTATATGTACACTGACAGATAGTCACTGTGAACTAACTCTGAACTGAAAGCACCCAAAGGAACAACCACACCCCTTTAAATAGTTTGACCTCTTTTAAAGTGTGCTGAGAGCCCTGCGTTCCAATTTGAACTTAAACATCCTTTGTAGAACACAGTTACAAACATTTCATATATATATATGACCATGGTATTAAAGGTTTATTATAGTACTACAGTGTTTGGTTAACTCATACAGCGGATATTTTATGTCACATAGTACACAAGTGCTGATGATAAGTTGTTAGGACAAATGATAAACCAAAGACTTTAGATGAAACCCTGTCTTCTCTACCAAAAATGCTTGGACCTCAAATGGTTCTGTGAAGTCCGTATGTCCTAAAGAATTGCCATGGCCATTTTTCTCTGTATTTTACTCTTTCTCCCACCTTTCTCTTCATTTCCATTTCTCACTTTCTCTATCTCTTTTTCCCTAAGGCGCAATCCATCTCTTTCTCTCTCTCCCCTATTGGCTCTCAGGACTCCAGGTTAGACAGACATCTGTCTTTGTTGACATTCTCTGTTCTCCTCAGTGTGTATCCTGTCATCTGCTGTTTGCCTGCACCTTATGTGACATACTTCCTTTGCATGGGGGACCCAGTCTAGAGTCGAGTGTGCTCAGGGTAGCCATGAGGAAAATCATTGGTGTCGGCATCGTGCACATTGACGATGCCAGAAGGAGACTTTCCTGTGCGGAACCGTTCAATTTAACCATGAAGATGTGAATCAGAAACTAAAAGAAGACCGTTTTTTTTCTTCACCCAGTTCCACTCCTATAGATGCAAACCCGGAGGAGGCAGCAGCTGAATCATCATCATTACTTCTGTGTTCTCCAGTGATAAGAAGGGCTTTTATGTGGCCAAATGGGGCATGAAGGAATCTTTTCCTACTGACCGTGACAGCCCGGTGTTACCAAGTCCGTGTTACCGAGTCAATCCCTCTGGCTCTGTTTAGACACTGCGAATTATAACCATTCTGAAGTACTCAATCCTTGTTTCTTCTGCTCATCAGCACATCCTCTTGGACTGCTGCCAATGGTTACAGGAAGTATTTGATGATTTAACTTCCATCATTTTCATTCCAATCTTGGCATGAAGCAGATCTCTATTTATAAGGTGTTGGCAAAAGAGGAGGTGCAGTGGCATGACTGTCCTGATAATATGATAGGAAGCTCCTTCCTCTTATATGGGGAGTCAGGTGGCTGAGCGGTGAGGGAATCGGGCTAGTAATCCGAAGGTTGCCAGTTCGATTCCCGGTCATGCCAACTGACGTTGTGTCCTTGGGCAAGGCACTTCACCCTACTTGCCTCGGGGGAATGTCCCTGTACTTACTGTAAGTCGCTCTGGATAAGAGCGTCTGCTAAATGACTAAAATGTAAAATGTTATATCATCTCAATATATGGTGTGCTTGCAATCCTTCAATTTCAATAGCGATGGGCAGATTGTGCCCATTTATTTTTTCCTCTCAGTCGTGACCAATTCAGTGTGGTTAGACATTGCGGCAGAGCTCTGCTAATGGGTCTGAATGGTACACTCTGAGAGTTTCAGTGTTGTTCTGTCACCAACTTGGTGTTGTTTAAGTTGTCAAGGCTTTTACAGGTCAAGGCACACAAACACCACTAATTAGCTTAATGAGGCCAGATGTCCAGTTTATTTGACATAATTGGCCTGTGAAGTGTTTAATGACTCTCCATCGTAGATGGCTGGCTGTATGTAGAAGCTTTTTGTTTGCAGAAAAGATGGACATAAGAAGACATGTACCTGAGATGGCAAATTGTAAAACAAATATTTCAGCACGGATATTGAAATGTTTTCTGTTTAAGCACTTATATCCCATCTCAATCAATCAACCTCACGGCCCTGTCCCATCTTACTCTTTGCTATATTGTTCAGCGTTTTCCAACAACCTCCATTTTGCTTAGATTAACATATTTAAATTGTATGAAAGCACTCCCTATCTGCTGTGCATCTTAGTATGACCTGGGTATCCTCACAGCTACTCGAATGCATAGATTTCTGTGAGTTTTTGGTGCTGTTTTTATTTGTAGACCAATGTTTTCTAAACACAGTGGAATCAATAAGAACATTTGATTTGAAAATAATCTATATTTGTTCACCCAAAGGAAATAGAGTTTTAGACATAAACAACAAAACTGTGCTCACTTCAAAAACCTGCCATCACACTCGCAAACGCGCACACATGCACCACACTCACAGAAAAAATACATATAATCTCACAACCAACCGTATCGGCAATGGTGGCTATTTGGGATGTGATATGGCTTTGATTGGAGATGGCATTGAAAATGAAACTACATGTTGCCATGACAGCAGCCAGAACAGGTTGTTTGTCATTTTGGAGCATCACATAAAGCACTATGGCTGTTTGAAGCTTTTTTTCAGTCGTAGGCTTTGTTGATGACACCTGGTATGTATGACAGTAGCAAAGCGTAGAACTGTGCTTGAGTGCTGTAGGAGAGACATAATTTTCCCAAATTAATGCAAATGAATCAGTCCATGTTCAACTATTTATAAATGCAAAAGACAATTTGACAACTTATTTAAATATTTTCTTGAGAGGCCACGTTTAGTAGAAATGATTATGTTTTTAACTTGTTTGTGTCCTCACAGATGAACTGACTCACTGGCTGACACTTTGAAGGTTGGTTCTAAAGTTGTTCCCTGCTCAATTCAACCCTAAAACTTGCATCCCCATGTTAACATTGGACACAAAGACTAACCTCCTGAATTCACACAGCCAATGAGCTGTGACATAAGAGAACTAAGTTTCCAGAATGTAGCGTCACTAAATGCCATGCTATTATGGCTAGGAAAATGTTTATAATTTGAAAGGGGTGTGTTGGGAGTGCATGGTGGAAGTAATGTCGCAGCTGTGCTGTTCACAGAAAGTAGGTTATATTCAAACCCTGCAAACAAGCCACAAATATCTTCTTTTCTATCCATTTCAAAAAGAGCATTTAAACATAACATGACGTGTCCACTCAATATTTGTTTTATTGTACATGTATGGTCATATGACTTACAAATGAGGACAACATACTATTGTTCAATGTGCGTTAAACTATAAGTGACTCGCGCTTTAGGTAGCCTACTTGTCGCGCCGCTGAAACACCTCAAACCACGTGACATACGCGCACAAAGCAGCGCCTTATAAATAATAACTCCACGTCTCAAAGAGAAATATCGCTGTGTCCTTCCGTCCTTCACAGTCACGAGAAGCGCATAATGCCAAAAAGCTTCCATCAATTAAATGATACGGCTAACCAACTTAAATAAGATCAGCACTTTGAGGCAACTATTTAAAAATAAAAATGATTCCGAAGACTGGACAATAGGACAAATACTTTTGGACAATTTTGATCTGGCATTAAGTGTGTGGCGTGCACCAACTGAAGTTCTTTGTGCAAGAAATGTAAAGGTAATTACATTTTTCTTCATGTCGTTCTTAAAACACGGATTTACTTTGGATACATTTGATACAACTTGTTGTTTTCCTGAATAGGCTATTATTTATCAATTTAAAATTATGTATTTAAATATAAAATGTGGTATCAGTACCTAAACATTTATATTGTACGTTATTTAACTCACCATGTTTTAATTACTTTGTTATTGCTGACCAATTATCCTAAACTATTGCTCAGAGTGATAACTGTTTTTCATCAAGCATTTTATTTTCAAGGACATGCATCACACACGCATAACATTGTGGACATTTTATCCACAAACACCATAACATTTAAAGGACAACATGTAGAGCTCTGGAAGAATTTCAGAAATCATAGACATGGTCTCCCTAGAGCCGTATTTAAATTTGATTGTTGCTTTGAAACATGGGTGCATTATTAATTAATCAACCCTCATTAATTAATAGCAAAGCTTGTTTACCCTACATATTCTCCCTCAAGCAGGACAGAAGGTCAGATATGGGTCTCAATCATTGTCATCGACTGTTCACTTTCCCAAGTCTGAGTTACATCTGCTGTAGTCAGCTGGTTAATATGGGGATTCCAGTCATAACCCCAATTAACTTTTCTCCCTACATGATGAGTTGACCATACACTTATACAGCCTTTGTTAAGTTTTAGTTTTATGATATACTAACTGTAGAAGTTTTGAAAGTTAAAAATATGTTTAATTCTGGTTCACGTTATTATGTTTTTTTCTTCTTTATTTCACAACTCATAGTTATACACCATATCATTTACATCAGCAGCTGAGCAGCCATGAAGTCTGCTCTGGACGGAATTGCCGATACCACCTTCAGAACCCTCACAACAGGACTCCAGTACCTGGGTTCCAATGACGTCAGCTATGATGACCCCTCCATTGACTATAATGTAGCCAAAACAAAATTATCTTTACAGAAGCCTCAGTCTGCCTCTCTCGGCGGCAACTCCCTCCCCGTACTAGGACCTGGAGACGAGGACCTTATCTTCCATGGCTTCCTTTCTATTTTTCCAACCAATGTCTCTGACTTACTGGGCAACGGGACTTCCGTGGGGGTAGAAGGCAGTGGCGTGGTCCAGTGTGGGGAGGACTCTATGGATATGGAGTGCTTCATGATCTTGACCCCCAACCAGCAGCTAGTGGTTGCCATCCTGGCACTCACCCTGGGGACCTTCACGGTGCTGGAGAACCTGATGGTCTTGTGTGTGATCCTGCACTCCCGGTCTCTGCGCTGCCGGCCTTCATACCACTTCATAGGTAGCCTGGCTGTGGCCGACCTGCTGGGCAGCGTCATCTTCGTCTACAGCTTCCTGGACTTCCATGTGCTCCACAGGAAAGACAGCACCAATGTTTTCTTGGTTAAGCTGGGTGGGGTCATTGCCTCATTCACAGCCTCTGTGGGCAGCCTGTTCCTCACCGCTATAGACCGCTACATCTCTATCCACAGGCCGATGGCCTACAAGCGCATAGTCACCAAGACCAAGGCCATCATCGCCTTCTGTGTGATGTGGGCCCTCTCCATCATTATTGCGATGCTCCCTCTGCTGGGCTGGAACTGCAAGCGCCTGAACTCTGTGTGCTCAGACATATTCCCTCTCATAGATAAAAAGTACCTGATGTTCTGGATTGGGGGGGCAAGCGCACTTGTCGTCTTCATAATCTACGCCTACATGTACATCCTTTGGAAGGCACACCATCATGCCGTGCGCATGCTCAGCCGCAGCTCTCAGAAGAGTGTGGTGGTCTACACTGCAGACGGCACCAAGGTCCAGACAGTAAGACCAGAGCAGGCTCGCATGGACATCCGCTTGGCCAAGACCCTGGTGCTCATCCTTGTGGTCCTCATTATATGCTGGGGCCCTGTCCTGGCCATCATGGTGTATGACCTGTTTTGGAAGATGAACGACTTCATAAAGACCGTTTTCGCCTTTTGTAGCATGCTCTGTCTACTGAACTCCACCGTTAACCCTGTAATCTATGCTCTGAGGAGCAAGGACCTGCGCAGGGCTTTCCTTGGTACCTGCCGGGGGTCAGGCCATCCTCTGGACAACAGCGCAGAGTCCGGGGATGGCCAAAGCAGGAGTGTGAGAGGCTTAGCCAGCAAGGCCACAGCTGGCTGTGTAAAGACTACAGTGAAAGTAGCCAAAGTGAATCTGTCTGTTTCCACTGAGACGTCAGCTGAGGCGGTCTGACCTTGTTGTGAGGTGAACACTGTAGAACTGTGGGCCCTGCCCTGGGGAGACATCTGTCCTCCAGCTTCCCCAAAATAAAGCACTGCACTGTGAGACGTGCCAAAACAATGAACTGTAGATTTAGTAACTCATCGAGTAAGTTTAGATTGAAGGAAACAGTCCATGTGGAAATACAATGTTTCAATTAGTCAATTGTCTTAATTGTAAATATATTCATGTTAAAATATGTTAGATATTGTAAAAACTGTGAACTGTACTGTGAAGTTTATTACCTGTGAACCTGTTGTTGGACTTGACTGTACATCAACTGCCAAGTGAGTGTTTTCTCTGAACAACATAATTTAGAATTGTGATGGTTTCAATTTCTCAGTGATAAAGTAGGCTATGAAGTATGACACCGTTTTCTTAGTGTTTCTTTGCTGAAGGACGCACAGTTGAATGTTCACGCATTGCAATATAACTAGTTTACCTCGTGAGACCTGACAGTATGTTAATTAATTTTAATTAGGTAAACTGTAACCAAGCCCAAGATTAATCGTTACTGAACTGGAGAGTAGGTAGGCCTTCATAGGCAGAAACTGAAATTGACAGACACTGAGGCAGCCATACTTAGGCAACAACAACAACAACAATTTTCAACAAACGTACATATGCCAAGTAAAAAAATGTGTGGAAGGATTGAAGAACATCAAGGACAGGTCTCTCAGACAAGTGCGAGTAACACTGATATGTTGAAATATACTGCCCTCTTGTGTAAAAAAAATCACCGACAGAAAAGGAGTAACTTAAAGAGTCGCGGTCATGGATGGGAGACATTAAGAACATAGTGCAAGGGAAATAAAGCGTTCTTTTCCATTTTATCACTTTAACTAAGTGCGCTCTTTTATCGTGGATAACTCCCAAATCCCCAAAAGACCACCCTATCGGCGCATGCCCACAATGAGCGCATAGTTAAACATTTGACGTCATCAAAACGAGAAACTACGGCTCAAGGGGATCAAAAACAAGAAGCAGACAGCAGCTTCAGAGAGCTAGTCTTGCGGCTAAGCTTACTAGCTAGATCTTTTTGAAAACTTGTCATAACTTGGTATATTCGGCCAAGAATTTCAGTTAGAACACGCAATTCAACAATAGGCGTGCGTTGGCGTGATTAGAAAATACAACAACTTTACCCCTGAAAGGTGAGTATATTCTGTTTTCGTTTGGTTCTGCTAGGCTACTACTGTGCTACAGTACAGCTAACGCCAGGAATAGAAGTCAGTAGCGCTAGGCTAGCTTTGCGAAGATAGCGTTACATGTTTTTGCCCTGCACGATCCTCACTCAAAACACACGTGTAATACAAATGTGTAGCTAGTTAGTAGAGTTGTTTTCTGTTTTTAGTGTTTAGCCGACCCATTGCACGGCAAGTTTTAAACTCTCTAGCACTAGCCTTGTAGTGCCTTGCGGTATGAGGTTTGCTAGCTAGCATGCTAGTAGTACTGTACTAATAGCGAACGTCGCCGTTGGTTAGCTACGCGTTATCCAGCTTGCTAGTTCGTACCCAGCTAGCAGTGATTTGCTGGCCAGCTTCCTCGAGTCACGCTGTTGTCCGTTCTTGCTTAATTTAGCAAACGCTACTCAAGCTAACCAAAATGGCGTGTGGAGCCACCTTGAAGAGGACTATGGATTTTGATCCATTGATGAGTCCCACGTCCCCCAAAAGGCGAAGATGTATCCCGGTATCCCCATCATCGTCATCATCTCCGAGAAAATATCTTCGTATGGAACCATCGCCATTTGGAGAGTCGTCGTCCAGACTTACTGCAGGTACTGTACAATAGCTAGCAAGCTAACTACTCAACAAATGAACATATATGTTAACCAGTTTAGCATAACTGGACTCACCTCAAAAGTTTATAATCTAGTCCTTAAAAGCTAAAATAATTTTATGTATTGACGTGACCTTAAACGATTGTAGCTCAAAAGGGGAGTGGGGTTGTTTTGCACACTGTCGTATAGAATTCCAGATATGGCTTCATTCCGTGCTGCAGTCATGCTTAAAGTTATTGAATATTACGGTAATTGTGAAAGGCCTCTCCTGAAATATCAACTGTTATCTAACAAAGCATTATCTTCTTCCCCTCTTCCTCTTTTGTATCCCACCCCGTTCTAGAACAAATCCTGAACAACATCAAGCAGGAGTACAAACGCATTCAGAAGAGGAAGCATCTAGATGGAAGTTACCAACACAATGAAGGCTGCAACTACCCCTCATCCCCAGACTCCCCACCTCATACCTCAATTATGGGAGGATCCAGTATGCCAGGTTGGTTAGAGTGAACTGTAAATATTTGCTGGAATGATGATATCAATACTATTGTGCGTGTACACACATACTTTGTCACGCAACATGTTTTTGTCAGATAGCAAGTTTTATCGATGTGACATGTCGTGACTAGATAAACAATATTAGAACGGAGTAGATTCGTGAATATGCAATTAAATTAAATCTTGGTCTCAATAACCGTTTGTTTTGTTTTTTTACTTGTAGGCACATCCATTGGAGGCCTTTCTCCATCGAGGAAAGAGCAGCCGTTGTTCACCCTGAGACAAGTGGGGATGATCTGTGAGCGTCTACTGAAGGAGCGAGAGGACAAAGTCAGGGAGGAATATGAAGAAACCATGACCACAAAACTAGCAGGTGTGTGAAGCTTTGAGGATGGATGCATAACAATTGTACACTGTGTATTAAACAGGGGAAACGTTTTTAACAGCATCATCACTGTTATCTTTCTACTCACGTTTCCGTTTTACAGAACAGTATGACACATTTGTGAAGTTTACACACGACCAGTTGATGCGGAGATTTGGAGAGCAACCTGCAAGTTGTGAGTTTTTAACCTTATTTAATTGAATACCCGGGGCATTGTCTTGCCGTGGCTGCTTGTGAAAGAATCAACTAAGTTTTAGCAGATGAAAAAAAAAAAAAAAAAACATATCTGGAAAAGCTACTTAACAGAACCTGTTTTGTTTTCTCCATGTATCTGTTCTTTTCCAGATGTTTCCTGAGGGAGACTTAAGACTTTGCCAGGCGACTTTCTCTTGCTGCAAACTATCGTGGAAATAAATCTCTGAAATCATCACTGCAAGAGATTCAGTTAGCTAGTTAAATGAATCTTTTCTTACTGTGCCATATTTCTTCTTCGGGCAAAGGTTTATACAAGCCGTTGTCAGTGGTTACCACTCTGTCGTAAGCAACTTAGGTGCTTCCTAATGTAAATGGACCCTTTCTCTCTAAACCAGTGGCCTATGTTTTTCCTGCTGCACCAGTATCTACTCTACTCTTACTTTTATAAAGACACCTGGCATTCCAGACATGGTTATTCCTCGTTTTATTTCTTAATGTTACATGTATATATGATAAAGCAATGTAGACATTTTGTGTAAGGTTTGCTGGTTAAATCTATGAAAGTGGGAGATACAAGTTAGTATAATTGAGGAAAAAGTTTGCCCATGGTTCATATTGTTTGTATTGGACACGAGGAGTTGGAATTGGGTTTCTTTTTTTTTTTTTCGTGCTCCCTACCAAAACGTTTTATTTATTTAGACATTTTTTGTTTTGCTGGTATTACTTCAAAGCCTATGTACTTAGTGGAAAAACCAAACAATAAAGTGTTTTAAAACATGTTTTGTGTTTCGTGATGTAATGAGGAGAACTTGAGGGCTGATGTTACAAGTGTGTTTATATCTGTAGGCACAGTACCAACACTCCACTCAGACTAACTTCCACTCGTTTAAAAAGTGGAGGCAGATTATGTACATTTTACATTTGCAATGAGTGAACCCAACTTTTTTCCCATAAACCAAACATAGTTACACAGAGCACCTCATTGCAATCATTAGAAAACAATTGCCCAACTGGATTTTCAGGCAAATAATTAGATCGAGGTGGTCATCCTACCCAACGACTACTTCCGGCCGATCAAAATCAAGATCGTCGTCAAGGACACCAACGACAACGCGCCCATGTTCCCCTCCCCCGTCATCAACATCTCCAATGCCCTGAGGTGTACTGTAGTCATATTGTGTGGTCACATTGTGTAACTGTCAGACTGATCACCAAGCTTCTTCTGCCCAGAACAAGATATGGAGAAAATACATGAAGGACACATTCCAGGTTGCCTAAATTGCATTCCTATCAGACAGTACAATTCTGTAATACTTGTGCATACCAAGTCATTTAAGCAATCGGATGTCTTAAAGGCAAAGTGGGATGAGGTGGAAAACAATAATTGTTTTGTGAATAGGTCTGACTGCAGCACACCCAGAGGCTAGCAGCCTCCCCACGTCAGCCTGGCTACGTGGTCTGTCTTCTGCTTGGTGGACTTGATGAAGCCAAGGAACTCCAGCTCCGACACTGCCTGGATGAAACGAGCGCTGGACGAGAGTCAAAGAAATCTTGGCAAATTTTGACCATTTACTTTCTCAAATGTTTTATTACGTGGGCTAAGAACCAGAGCCGTAGTGAAAGGATACTGCTTGAGTTCATCAACTTTGCCGTAGTCTGCCGAGTCAGGATCCTTGCCCTCTGCTGCTGAGACCACAGTGGAGTAAGCCTGGAAAAAAACAGCAACATAAATCCACAAGACTTAGTCATTGTTATCAATCTCATGTATATACACTGGCTACAGTAAACATTATCCTCACAGTCGGACTGCTGCCTGTTGGCATGAAATACCAGGGTGCTGTACACCTTACCTCCAGCCAGTCATACAGGTTGATCAGGCGGCCACACTCCAGGTGGAGCTTGTACACGATACAGATGTCAGGAGCAGCATTGGACACAGTCCCTTCCTCTGTTCGGAGACTGTTATTCTGATGACGCAGCATTCACCTCTCTGTTATCCACACTTAAAAAAAGTTTGCTACATAATCAAATCTCCTCAGACCTTCACCAGGATGTAAAGTAGAAACTATCAAAATCAAACTTATTTTTTCATAGTCCTTTTTATGCAAACATTGTCACAAAGATCTTCACAGAAGCCCATGGATAAGCACTAACAACCAATCGAAACCCTCAAAAGAAGCTTTGGCAAGTACTCTAGGGAGTCAGGTGGCTGAGCGGTGAGGGAATCGGGCTAGTAATCCGAAGGTTGCCAGTTCGATCCCCGGTCATGCCAACTGACGTTGTGTCCTTGGGCAAGGCACTTCACCCTACTTGCCTCAGGGGAATGTCCCTGTACTTACTGTAAGTCGCTCTGGATAAGAGCGTCTGCTAAATGACTAAATGTCTAAATGTACTCTAGGCTGAGTGTGCTTACCTGTAGGTAGTGGTAGGGGTTGCTCAGGGCAGTCTGGATAGAAGTGCGAGGCGTGGCGTTTAGATGACGTCTCAGGATGGCTGAGGAGCTGTAGTAGTACACCTCGTAGAGAGTTTGGTTGTCAGGCGGAGACAGATGCATCCTGGGAAAATACACAGGTACACAAAAAAAAAACACAAAATTATAATTTGCATTTTAAATTGATGGAACTCTGGAAATACTTGTAAGACTTTTCTCACCTCACAAGGCTGTCGATAAATACTAGTGCTTCGTTTCGCAGATTCTCAAACTGACTCAGCTTCTTGGATCTGAGAGAGTCCTTCTTTGCAAGCAGTGACTGGAACACAAGACAATAAGGAAGAATTGATGTCCATGATCAATCAGACGCACAAATGTTTCTTAGGAAGCGATATCACATTTACAGAGAGGGAGATAATATCACTTTTAGGCAGAGAAGTAAATGATGTCACTCATTGGCAGAGAGGTAGGTACCTTCTGTAGTTGGAAGAGGTCTGTTTTCATCGGGAGCCCTTTCCCCGGAGGACTCATTTCCTCCCCAGCAGTAACATCAGCAGCAGCCTCTTTTACAGCACAGGGTGATGGACAATATCAAAGGAAGGAAGGAAGGAGGATCACCACTACAATTACCACAACCACTATCATCATCATCCCCACTACCACCATCATTTCAGCTTACTGTCTAGCAGGCTGAATTTAGCCAGAAGCTCCTCCAGTTGCACCAGGGCAGCTCTCGTCTTCTTGGTCTTGCCAGGTTTCAGGATTTCAGCACACTTCTGCAGGGCAGTTACCAGCTCGTCTTTAGCCAGCATCCTGGGGGAAATCACTGGTCACAATTAGCTAGGAGATGGTGCTAAGGAGCGTCCTTGTAATTGTACATAATTATACAGCATATGTTCACACACACTTATCAAGACTAGGAGATTCTTACTTGAAACTGTACATTCTATATTACATGTGACCAAAACTATTGAAGAGACAGGGTAGGGATTATTTTAGATAATTAAACTTGTCTATTTCCATGGGATTACCAAAGACTAAGATGTTGACACAGCTACAGTTGGTGAAGCATTACCTGAGCAGCTGCATGGCTGACTGGTACTCCTCGTTCTCCCACACATCGTTTTCCAGACAGGAAATGTGCAGCTCTCTTATCTGGAAAGGGAGACAAGACAGATTAGACAATTACAAGACCATACAGTGCAGATGAGCCTGAGTTAACCCCACCCGAGTACACATTCTTATTTAAATGTATTAAATGTTTCAATACACACACTTATTTACCTGTTTCCCAAGGGGGTACTTGGGTAAAGAAGAGGTGAGGACATGGAGACACCTCAGGATAGGATAGTAGTTCTTGTGGTATTTATGGAGGTCTTTAATCCATGTCTGGCACACCGCCTAAACAGCTCCAAGACACAAAACAACAAGACAAAGGTGTCTTTGATCCCCTGCTTTCAGTAGAGCAGTAGAGCTTGAGGGTCCTGGTGCGAGACTAGCCTGTTTGGAAGGGCCTGTACCTTGACATGCTCGTCACTGGTCAGCAGCTCCACCTGCTCTTGGGGTTCCTGTTTCTCTACATACCTGGAACATACACACACGGTTGGGGGGGAGGGAGAGGGAACACACACACAGAGGTGGATTGGAGGGACGGTACAAAAAGTCAAACGTCTGTGCTATTTTCACATCACACCAAATTCACTTTCTGTTGCCCGTCCACAAAAGAGGATGTATATATTTGACCTCCTGAAGGAAGGGAGCTGTCGGACCCTCTCCACATCCTGCTGGCTGAGCTCTGCGACGTGGCCGACAGCCTCCTCCTTCTTGCAGCACAGCACACTCAGGGGCTGGGAGTGGAAGTGCTCTAGCAGAGCCAGCTGTGGACAGGGGCAGGAGGAGGTCAACGCCCATGATACAATATGTGGAAACACATATGAATGCACGACAACACACTCAGACATGGTCCCCCCCACACACACCCCTGCACACAGACACACAAACCAACATCATTCAGCACTCCCCTCACCTGCAGGCCTTTGATGAAGTTGCGTACTGAGAAGTCGTGATAGAGGAAGATGCTAACCAGCACCTGCAGCACCTTACCACTGAGCTTGAAGGGGAAATGGGACGTCAGGATCAGCTGGAAAGGTAGATGGATCATAGAAGTGTATTCATTAACCAAGTCTAGGTCTTGTTCTCCATGTGAAAATAACACCATCTATGTTCTCAATCCCCACATCTAATAGGTACAAACAAATGTAGGCATTCACAA
Organism: Osmerus eperlanus; assembly: GCF_963692335.1. Taxonomy (NCBI): domain Eukaryota; kingdom Metazoa; phylum Chordata; class Actinopteri; order Osmeriformes; family Osmeridae; genus Osmerus; species Osmerus eperlanus. The sequence goes on along the minus strand of NC_085026.1, from coordinate 12,566,910 downwards.
ACAATGCATTCATTTCGCATCACCGCCACCGGGAAACACAAGTGTAAAAGATCTAGACTGATCCTCTTTCTCCATCAGCCCAATCCATCCATTTACATTTAGTCATTTAGCAGACGCTCTTATCCAGAGCGACTTACAGTAAGTACAGGGACATTCCCCAGAGGCAAGTAGGGTGAAGTGCCTTGCCCAAGGACACAACGTCATTTTGCACGGCCGGGAATCAAACCAGCGACCTTCTGATTACTAACCCGATTCTCTAACCGCTCAGTCACCTGACTCCCCATCCACATCTGCATAGGTTCATATCCTACCCTCCTTCCGAGTGTGTCCTCCCCATACCTTGTCGATGACTGTGGCCAGGTGCTGAGTGCAGGACAGGGACTGGAAGAGCTCGATGCAGAGCAAGGAGGACACAGAGTGGGGCAGCATGTGCTGGATGGTGCTGGGAGACGTAGCAATGCCAAAAATCAACATCAGGGGGAGTTGCTCAACATAGCGGCTGTTGAAACAAAGTTACCCGGGAGACGGAGGATTAGTGAGTGATTCTATTTTTTCTGTACTGTGTACAGAAGTCTGAAGGTAAGAATAGTGTATGTATATATATATATATATATATACATACACACACACACACACACATATACATACATGTGTGTGTTTACACGACAACACATTGCCTCAAACTGCAAGTTGCTCAAACAGAGGATCCCGTACCGACACCAAGACAACAATCAGCAAAACTCACTCTTGCACTTCTGAGAACATCAATCGATACCTCAGTCAATATTCTCAGAAACGGTGTGTGACGTGCGTGTGTGCTTTGTTACCTGCAGATAAGGATGAAGTCCTGTAACACTCTGGGGTCGAAAGCCTCCAGATCTTTGAAGATCACTACAATGGGGGGTTGGTGCTGATCCACTTCTATACTGGCAGAACTGCGCTTTTTGCCTGGAGTACCAGCAGAGGACTTCTGTCCAACACAAACATAAGTATCAGAATCAGGAAGGATAAAGATAAATGTTCAGATACACCTTTATGTTACAATGAGCATCCCATAATCCTCAAGTCATTGGTTGCCACTATCCAGCACTCTGCAGGCAGTTGCCTCCACCATACCTTGGACTTGTACCAGTCACAGAGAGTGCTGAGGGAACAGTGTACCCTCTTCTGGTTGGTCTGGGTACTGCACTGATCTGTGTCTTCATCCTCATCTACTGACAGACAGGAACCCATCAGCCTCTCTAGGACTTTCTGCATCAGGTGCTTCAGTGCTGAAAGGAGAAGAGGGGCCACAACCAAAAAGAGTGAATTCAGAGCTATGTCAACAGGAAACCAATTCACTTGTTGACAATGCATGAGTAATTGATGTAAGCTACAAGAGTACGTGGACCTTTTTTGTTCCAGATACCAACCTCCACACTCTTTGGCTTGTAGTGAGACCACATAGGGAGTAACAGAGAGCTGGAGCAGCTCGGTGAGGCTCTGGAAGGTCATGTCATGATCGGGCACGTTCACCCCTGGCAGTAGAGAAAAAAACAGATACACAAAGGATGCTCATCATCCAGTATTCCATCCACTGCGCCACGCAACCAAATCTCAAGAAATTCTTGCACATCATGCTTCGGTATCATACCTAGACTGAGGGCTGCTGTTGGAATCTCGCTGGCTCTCATACGCGAAGCCCAGTCATCATATTTATGTTGGAATGTAGAAGTGCACTTTCTGATGAACTTCAGCAGACTGTCCAGTATCATCTTGTTGAGTTCATCTTGCAAAACCTGCAAATGCACGATGGGGCACATCACCGTTTGAAAATAACTCTTATTTAAGTATCCCAAAGCATCGACCTTTGACTGGACCATCTTGTTTAATTCTCTAATAAGTCAAGATACATTTCATGACTACAGAACTGCCAATGGTAGTGTAGCCCATGTGTGATGGTGAGAGTTTCATAGTTACCCCAGTGTCGGTTTTAATCTTGTCCCAGAGATTCTGACAAAGTCTGAACCGGACATTAATGTTGGCTGTGTCTTCACTGCCAATGGTAAAATAATCCTCTGTAATAAAAACAAACAAATACTGTGAAAACGCTGTCAAAATAGACAACATATGATGAGAAATATATAGACTGTGGTATTACTTGAAGCGTGGTATTGTTAGAAGCGACTACTCACCCACAGTGGAAGTTTTCTTTTTCTTTTTGTCACTGGGTTTGAAGACAAAACAACCCTGTGGGCAATGAATAAGGATGTGAAGTTGCAACAACCAACATAAACTACCGTAAAACTACTCGCTAACCAGCTAGCTTGTAGTGCTCATGTCAAACCCCAACATACTGTCTGGATATTTTTTTTCAATACAGCATAAAAGTATAGATGTTCACAATACCTTAGACAATGAAGAAGTTGCCATTTCTAGGCTAAACTGGAGTGTAAATTAGTCTATAGTTTACTTAGAAAAGACAACTGAAGTTTATTCTTCCCTGCTAGACCAGTGTCAGAGAATGCTCTGACTGTGTTCTCCCGCCGTACTGACGTAACCAGAGTTAGGGTCACGTGGCCTAACCCTAACTCTTGCAGGGTGCATTCAATGCCACCTAATCGAACTGTTACAAAACTAATCACCTAAGGGCTCGAAAAGGTTTCAACCAAACAACGGTATAGTTTATATGCAATGTATTACTTCATTAGCTTTATAAATTTTGTTAACGAAAGCGCAAAGCTGCTTTGTGAGCTCATCAAAAGTCTTGCGTATATAGTTGCCGAACGTTTAGCGCTCAGGCACCATCTCAAGTATGGTGTAATTTCTTGAACAGCAAACAACACAAATTGAATGCCAAACAGTCAATTATGCACGATCGAATTAGCTCATTTATTTAAGAATCGACACATTACACTAAACTTTGCAGTTTGCATGTAGGTTATCTCTTTGACCCCATCTTACCGATGGCATTCTCAAATGTATCATCTGGGCCCGGTTTTTCAAAAGTAATCCACTAGGATTTTGGATAACGGATTGGATCAAATCTTGAAAATGGGTTTTTCAAAAGAAAAAACGGATTACATAATCGGATTAGATCATGTAATCCAATCTTGGTTTTGATCCGGATCAAACCTTTAGTTTGGGTTTTTCAGAACTTTTTTGTAGGATTTGGATCACTTTGATCCAAAAAATCTGGATTAAACTGATCCCATCAGAAGGGTGGATTCAGCGTGGATTTCATGCCCAAAATGTAATGAAAACTTAAAAAATGTATCAAATAATACTATATTTGGATCATGCAGTATCTGACAAGATATCCTATTTATTCATAAGGTTTTAATTTTATTTGTACATCCGTCAGGCTACAGTGATTAGGTAGGCTTTAACGTATTCAGCCTTTCAGTATAGGCCTGTTTGGCCTCATAAAATAATCCCCCAAACAGCTGTCAAAATTGACCAAAAACAATACATTTTATTCTGTCACTAATTGATATATATATTCATCAAAATCGAAAATATTTTTGTTTTTAGAATATTTATTAGTGATGCATGCAATGATTACAGAATAAACAAATAAATGCAAAGAATGGCAATCACTGATTTTTTAAATCCAAAACAAATCCAAATCAGAAATAGTGTCTAACTATTGTGTCCCTTGTTGCACGTCCTGTTTGCTCGTTCTGGCAGAATGCAGGAGGTTGGTTAGGGTCTCCAAGGGGCTCAGGTGCATCATTGTCAGCACAGAGAGGGACATTGCGCTTAGTAGCGATGTTGTGCAGGACAATACAGGCAAGGGTTATGTTGCATGCTTTCTGTGGTTCCGCTCTCAGGTAGTTAAGGCATGCAAAGCGCCTCTTAACCCTTGTGTTATCTTCGGGTCATTCTGACCCATCAGTCATTGTGACCCACCGTCGTATTGCGACAACTTCACCGCATACAAAAACAAAGTGAAGCATTTTCTTTGAACCGTTGGGCTGTCTCAGACCCCCCACATTGCAAAGGTTAACCCTCGTGCTGCCTTCGGGTCACATGACCCAAAGGTTCATAACGAACCATCGTTGTGTTTACCCAATTTTACCCAATAAAAAAACAAATAAAAATAATTTTCTTTTAACCTTTGCAATGTGGGGGGTCTGAGACAGCCCAACGGTTAAAAGAAAATGCTTCACTTTGTTTTTGTATGCGGTAAAGTTGTCGCAATACGACGGTGGGTCACAATGACTGATGGGTCAGAACGACCCGAAGATAACACAAGGGTTAAAAGAAAATGCTTCACTTTGTCTTTGTATGCGGTAAATTTGTCGCAATACGATGGTGGGTCACAATGACTGATGGGTCAGAATGACCCGAAGATAACACAAGGGTTAAAAGAAAATTATTTTTATTTGTTTTTGTATTGGGTAAAATTGGGTAAACACAACGATGGTTCGTTATGAACCTTTGGGTCATGTGACCCGAAGGCAGCACAAGGGTTAAGAACTCCATTTAAACGCTCAATTGCACATCTTGCTCTGCAATGAGCAGTGTTGAAGCGTGCCTGCGCCGGTGTATTTGCTGTTAGAAAAGGAGTCATCAGCCATGGTAGGAGTGGGTAGGCACTGTCTCCTAATATTATGCCATCCGGTCAGTTGGTTTGGAGGTCTCTATATAGAGCGCTCTGCCTCAGGATGCGTGCATCATGGACAGACCCAGGCCACTTGACAACGCAGTTGATGATGATGAGGTCAGCATCACACACAAATTGGACATTGATGCTGTGCCTCCCCTTTCTGTTTATAAACTCCCATTCATTCTCATGAGGTGCTTGTATATGCACATGTGTGCAGTCGATTGCTCCAATAGTATTGGGCATATTCCCCAAAAGAAAAAAGCTGCGCTTGGCCTGGGCATTCTGGTTGTCCTTTGGAAAAGAAACAAATTCATTGACCAGGCTGGCCAGTGCGATTGACACATCTCTCACCACATCACACACAGCTGATTTCACCACTCCCATATAGTCACCAACAACTTGATAGAAAGTCCCACATGCATAAAATCGGAGAGCAATGAGGATCTGGTCTTCCACAGACAGACTGTGACTCCTTTGGGTTCTGTGTTGAAGTTTTGGCCTGAGAAGGTTCACAAGGTACTCTATATCAGCCTTCCCAAAGCGAAACCGGACATACAGCTCCTCAGTGGTGTATTGCTCCAGTGGCTTGGTACGTTCAACATACACCCTTTGACGGTATCCTCTCCTGGCAAAGTGGTGGTGGCGGTGGACAACACCTGCCATTTCACTGTCTCTCTGTGAATCCTCTGAGAAAGGCTGATTTATATGGCTGTGTAGTTGGTCTTTTCAAACACACCTATTACAACTGATTGGTTTTGGCTTGTGTTCAATTGAGGCAATTGGACCCAAGGCCTATAATTGATGAACAATGTTCACTATAGTAAAGCAACGGAACCATGGACTCAAGAAGCTGTAACTTCACTGCTGCTGAAACCAATGCACTACTAGACGGTGTTCGGTGCCATTATGGAACAATAGTGGGAAGTTTTAATTCTGCTAAGGATACCAACAAAAAGAAAAATGATGTTTGGATTTTAATCACAGAAAATGTGAATGCCATAGGGTCTGGCCAGAGGAGGACCACAGACCAAATCAAATTGCGGTGGAAGAATCTTAAGGCCAGGGCAAAAACCCACAAACAGGCAACAAGCCATTTAAGAGGGGAGATTACACAGATGTGGTCCTCGACATCATTGGAGGTGAGAAGTCGCAAGCTCTCCATGGTATTCAAGGTGTTGTGGGGGATGGCGAGCCTTGGATTGAGGAGGAGAATCTGCCAGTTCCTCCTAAGGCTGATCCAGAGAGCGTATTTATATTGGATCTCAGCTCTGTTCCTGAGGAAGAATCATCAAACAAAGATGATGATGATTACAAGGCACTTCTGCAAAAAGAGACTGAAAGGGCAGAAGCACAGCTTCGTCTGGCAGAGGAACAACTGACTCTGACCAAACTGCAGCAAACCAAGGCCAGACTTGAGATCCGCCTCCTAAAGGCTACGCTCAGACAAGCTGGTCTCTCCACATCAGATGAGGAAGTCTGAAATTATTGTGGAGTATTTGACAGTCTTTTTTATTTATTCAATACATCTATATTTGAAACTTGTTATAAATATCCTCAATGTACAGTGTTTGTGTTGTAGGTCTCAGGTGAGCGGACTGCTGGAAGAGGATGGGGTGGGGTTTTTCTTGTTTTTAGTGTTTTTTAAATGTGTGTTTTCATTTCAAATAAAAATAAACTTATATTGACCCCACACTAGCTATTCTACTTGTTGCTCTTTACATATCTATTAGTTCTACATTGTGATTTCCTATCCTGTTTGAGCACTGGTTATCCTGATTTGGTGATCCTGAAAAGTTCTTATCCGGATCAGATTGATCCAATCCGATGTTGCTTTGAAAAACTGGCTCAAAAGTAAGATGGATTACGTGATCACGGATCGCAAAAAAAAGGATGACTAAATCCGGACCAATTTTATCCGGATTGAACCTTTTGAAAAACCGGGCCCTGGGTGTGAGACAAGTATGGTGCTGCAGGAAGGTGCCCACACATCATTACGCATGTATCAAAACAGGTCAATGAACATTAAGGTACTGCCATTATAAATGAACTTATTCCATCTAAGATCACAATCATTGAATGTATGTGTGGGCCTTTTGGTTATCGTGCATTTGAATGCAAATTCAAAGTAGTTTTGGATTAGTCTGACCATTGTTTTATTGTCATAATAAGAATCACCTCAGTGTGCTTATGAACGGAATGTAGGCAAGTGGGAAACCGGACAATGTTTTCTGAATGAACTAACCTGTTATGGACAATTGAACACATACACTAAGACTGTAGAAGTTTTACAAAAGCGACCAGTTACAGTTTATTGAACACTTTGTGGAAGACATGTAAATATTACAGATACTAGTGTTGGAAAGAAAATATATAAGAAAAATAAATACAAACACAACTTAAAAAATCCCATAGGGATATATAAAGACTTCTGTTTTTGCTTAAAATTCTCCGTTTAGCAAAAACAATTTTAGTACTAGAAGCATCATAAATACAAACATGTTCTAAAATCTATGTTCTATAGATTACCTGGTTCTTGTGACTAATAACATACATAATAAAATCGACTGTAGCATACATATCATAAGTATAAAATATTTTCATGGTCACCTGACCAAAAACTGCTAACTATTGGAAATCTGATGCGCTATGAACAGACCTGTCTGCAGCATGTTTCTTCTCAAATCCTGAGTGAGTGGAGAGTAAAAACATCCAGCTGTGAGCTATCCATCAACTATAGAGACACTTTTTTATAATTACCATGGGTCGCATGTCTTGAAGTTGTTTTAACAAATGTTCAGCACCATCTGAAAATGTTTTATCCATTACAATCTTAACATTAGTCACCGATTTGAGATTTAGAGGGTTTCTAAAGTCAACAAGGTTTTGGCAGATTTTGAATTCGTCAGGTATTTTGTTCATGATGTTAACAGTTTTCTGCTGTAAAGTTCGTTGCCGTTTCAAAGGCAGCTCGGTTGCAGAGCCTTCAGTCATTTTCCTTTTCGGAGTGTCGGGAGATTCTGTGGTGTCCAGAAACTGGAGGAAAGATTTGTCAAATCTGAGAGGCTTAACAGACTCTTCCTGCTCAGGCTGCTCCTCTATGAGTCCAGTAGTGCCGGGATCAGAGTTTTCAGACATAACAGTCGAGCGAGTTCTCGGTGTTGACCTCTTTTCTGTGCAGGCTGGTTTCTTCCGGGGACGACCTCTCCGTTTCTTCTCCTCCCCTGTGGACGCGATGGACTCGGAGCTCTCGTCGTTTGATAGCTTGGTCTCATCCTGGATGACGCCCTCCAATGACTCCTGCTCCTGACTAATGACCTTTGAACTCTCAGCGCCACTCTCATCAGGGCCTGACTGCTCTGAAGATGAGCTTGTAGACATGCCCTCGGATTTGTTAGCATCTTTGAACCTTGAACGTGAGAGCTTTTTACAGAAAATGAATTGGCTTCTCTGATCCTCAATGTACCGTTCTGTTAGGCCGTGAGTGGTGTAATGTCTGAATATATTCCTTTCAGCCCGTTCGACTGCATCACAGCCTTTTATCATACAGGGGTATTGCAAAGATGACTTTTTGGTGCACATGGCAGATGCTTCTTCATGGGATTTCAGAGAAGGCTTGCCAAAGCTAGTCCAATGTTCCGGTGTTCTACCATCTTTCTTCTTTGCAATTTTCTTCTTTATTTTAAATTTACTTTCAATATTCTCTTTGCCGTGATTTGGACTGACTTCTTCTGTTTTAACATGCTGTGTCTTAACATCACACACAAAATCATGTTTTTTCATGAGGTGACGAAGAAGGTTTGACCGCGTGGTGTAGACACGATCACAATCCTCATGCTCACATTTAAATGTCTGATCCACAGTTCCACTCTCTGAGATATTAATTTCCTTGTGAAAGTTCTTTATGTGCTCAATGTATTTATCCACAGAATCAAAGAAGAGCGTACATTGTGACCTGTCGCACTCGAACGTCCCTACCTTCATGCTAGACATCATGGCGGTAGCTTTGTCACGGGTGAATTTATGCAGTAATAGGTAATGTTGAATCAATCTTGTGATTCCCTGGAATATCCTCGAGCAATCTTTCACTTGACACCGGACTTCACTGTCATTGACCTCAGCATCTTGTTCACTAGTGGCATCAGCCTTCTCTGCACAGACTTCCCCTTGAGGGAGGGATGACTGATGCATAGCCCTGTAATGGAGGATTAGATTCTGCTGGATGGTGAACGCTGCAGAGCACCCTTCATGAACACAGCGGTATGGTCTATAGGGGCTGAATGAAATGTCACCCTCACATATTTTAAGGCTTATCCTTTTGCCTTTTTCCCTCTTTTTGACTCGACCCTTATCTTTAGATGGTGTGCCTTTTGAGCTGCTTGGTCTTTCTTGGGAGGGGTTCTGGTCCTGCTGGCTGGGCACTGCCTCTGTTGTCCGACTCAGAGCTGAAGGTTCCGACTTGATCTCACTCTCTGCTACAATGTTTATTTTATCTACCTTCTGCTCCACCTTTGGAGTGTGGTCAGCTTGCTGGACCGTCTCAGTTCTCTCCTCTGGGGTTTGCCCAGTTTTGAATTTTGATGCCAAGTCAGATGATGAACTGTCATAATTTATTGGACTTCTCTCTGTTGGCTGCACCTGCCCAACTATAACTTGCTGCGTGGGATCGGGTTCTGCATTTCCTGCTGGGATGTCTTCCAGGGCACTTCCCTCCTGATCCATGCCTTCCATAAGACCAGCAATAGCAATGTCAAGTGGCTCTTGTTTTATTATAGATGACCCTACTGAGGGCCCATTGTCATGACTATTACTACTCTCTGGCTCTGTGTCTGTGCTTGGATTACTTGACCGTTTCTTGCGAAGACCCAACTTCAACTTTAGTATCTCATCTTTTGACAGGCGGTGAACATTTTCATAATGTATTCTAAGGCCGGTACTTCGTGTGAACGTTTTTGGGCAAATCTGACAAGTATATGGAGCTAATTTGACTGGGGTTTTCTTCAATTCCTCAATCATCTCATTAGAGTAATCGTGCATCTTGCTAAGGTGTTTAAATAATGCCTCTTTTGTCATGCATCCATACTCACAGTTATCCTGTTCACACTTAAAAGGCTTGGGGCCCTTTTCCCGATGTTCCACTTCTTTTTTGACCTTCACTTTTGGAGTCACGCTTTTAAGATTTTCTGAGACTGCATCGTTGCGACTGAGAGTCTGCTCTGTCAAGCTTTTCTCCAGCATTTTCTCACGAGCCGCCTCAACTAGATCCAACTTCTGAAAAGCGTTTTGAATCTCCATGAGCTTGGTCTCTGGACATGCTGCATTAGAGGGTGTATCAGACCCGGTGTTAACAGCCAGGCTTCCATTGAACTCTGTGGTGTGGGAGGCATGGCCACCAGAAGTTGGAAGGGAATCCAGGGGTTTCTGTGCTTCCTGTTGGCCAATTTCAGAAGCCTTTGCAGTAGGAACATTGAGAGTTTCCTGCGTATAATCCCCATTTGACATATTATAAATTGCTCCATTAGTGTCAGGAACATGAGGATCATTGAGAAAGTCAAGAAATGATGTTGGCAAATCAGCAGTCAGGTCTACTTCATCCAGTGGTTTACACTGTGAGCGCTTGGATAAGTGACCTCCAAGAGACTTGGTACTTGAGAACTCTCTGAAGCACCTTCTGCAAATGACTTTCCCATCCTTAATAATAGCTGGCCATTTAGCCCTCTTGCTCTGCCTCCGTTTTCCCTTTTGCACCTCACTATCGCCAATTTTCTCCTCCGAAGGGGCAGCCTCAGACTCTGCATCATCTTCAAATGGGATATCTGCCTGTAAAGGTGGACTCAGCATGACATCTACAGAACTGTCGATTTGATGTTGAAAACTGGGTGTCACGTTCTCTGTGTTGATGATCTCCAGTGTGCCATGCAGTGTGATCTGGCTGTCATGGCCAATTTCTTTACTTGGGTTGTCAATTAGAGTCCTGGGACTGAGACTGGAAGAATCGTTAGAAACATAGGATGGGTTATAACTCCCCCCTGGCATGCTGTCAACCACTGTGATAATATCATTATCCATCTGGTCAGGCATATTGACATTGCTTTTTCTTATCAGGGAAGTATCCACACTATCTGGATGGACATCTGGATGCATAATCCCATATTGGTGTCCACCATTGTGCACTTGTACCCCATTATCCAACATTAAAGAGCTTGACACATATTGAGACATTTCATTCATCAAACTTGGTTCTGAACAACCATGTGGGATAGTACCACAGTGGATAGCAGCCATTAAATGCTCTTTGTCCCTCTCTGATGGGTGAACAGCTGGGGTTTGATAAGGCTCTGACTGCCAGTGGTTTAAGATCCTGGATGGGTAATCATTCATGTGGTAGGCATCTGCATAGCAATTGTTCACAGAAGATGTAGACCAGGCTTGAGACATGTCTGCATGCATCAGTCCAGTGGGCGTCTGTGTATTGCCCCATTGAGGGTACATGGAGTGGTTTATCATTGGAGTAATAGGCACTGGATCAGTGGAGACAGGAAAGCAAGGAGCGGGTGAGCTTGAACATGCAATTGGGTATTCCATCTGTTGCAGCCCAGTATTATTGCATAGAGGTGACAGGTGATGCTGTGTCCTGTCCTCTTGGCATGGTGAATCAACATCTGAAGCCTTGGATGACATCTTTTTTGCTGTTATCTTGACAACTTTATTGTATTTCTTGGCCAATTTCCATTTCTCAAAAATGTCAGGGTGAATTTTCTTTACATGCCTGGAAAGGCTTTTGTTGGTGCTGTAAGAGCGTGTGCAGTCCTCAAATGGACAGCTGTGAGCGTTCTCATCACTGCTAGAAACAGTAGGAGTGGTGGGGTACCCTACTAACGAAAAAGGGTTTTCACTCTTAATTGCTGGTGTGGGAAATATCTGTGGCAACACTTTCTGATAAACAGGGGGTACTCCATTATCAGGTTTCTCTTCCAGGTCCTGTTTCACATGTTTGGTTGTACAGGGATCCATGGGATTCTCACCATTTGCTGCCATAGCAGCATGGTGTGGTTGTGGAAGATGGGGATCTGGTCTGCCATCCCCCAGCTGTAATGCAGGAGGTGGAGTCAACGGGGTATAACACTTCTGTGGTTCGTTTGTGGGGCTCATAACAGAATTCAGCATGTTTTCAACTGAGTGTTTCACTCTCACAGGTCCCAGTTCTTTAGGGTGCTGCGGAGACCTTAATGTGTCTGATTTGAGGGCCCCTTCCCTCATGTAATCCTGTTCATTAATCCGTTCCAGGCGAACAAAGGCTGAGCATTTACCCTCTTTACTTGGGGAGTACTGGGTTGATGGTTCCATTTTAGGTTCAAGGTTGTTCTCATTAACGAGAGCATCATTTGGTCCATGGCTGTCCTGATGCTGCTTGAACTGGATCTGTGAATCAAAAGTCTTCCCACAATTTGCCATTCTGCAAGTGTAGGTAAGGTAATGCTGTGCCTCATGATCATACAGGAGATAAGCCTCGTTGAAAATCATCCCGCAATTAGGGAACATGCACTGCGCTTTGAATTCTGTATGTAGTCTCCTATGCATTAGGAGCTCAGAATTTGAGCTGAAGTTTGCTGTGCAATTCAGCTGTATGCAGAAATACGGCTTAGTGCCACAGTGCATTTGCAAATGATCATTGAGGTGCCTAACATTGACAAAGTGCCGACGACAATACTGGCACACTACCTTCTGCTTCTGTAACTCGAGGAAATGAGTGGCTTCTTCGTCATCTTTATGGGCTCTTACATGGCACATCAGATGACGGAAAAACTTGAAAACTTTGTTACAGTTGGTAACAGGACAGGAGCAGTCATCAGTAAACTCCTGATCACATTTGGGTGGAGGTTTCTGTGGACTGACTTGGACCAATGTGTCAGAACTGGTGTGATTTCCATCGCTTGAACTGGCCTCGACCTTCACGACAGTATCTTTGAAGCTTTTAGACTGGCTGCCTGGGGATTGTGGTGGCTTGCGTATTTTGCTCTGGGCTTTCATAGCTGCAAGTCTCTCTTTGCAAGATTGCTTTACATGTGATGCAACATGTGGATCCAAAACCTCCCTACTGTCAAAACTATCTGCACAAATCGGGCACATATAGACCCCATCCTTGAAATGCTTCTGTGCATGACGAACAATCCGGTGACCCAAGAACTCTTTGTCACATAAAACACAATACTGCATGTAGGCCTGCCAATTCCTAAACCTTGCAGAAACAAATCCCTGCTCCCTTAATTTCTTAGCTTCTCTATTTTTTTCTTTCTCATCAGTAATTTCATTCAGTTCATTTGTAGTGTTTGTAAGAAAATCCTGCAGGTCAGTGAATTCTGGGCCCTTGTCTGCTACCTCAGTCTCATAGTCATCAGTGTCATTAAGAGTGTCAATTGATGACACAATGGATGCCTCATCGCCCATCAGTGACAAGCAATTGCGCTTTAAGGTTCTCCAGTCCCAGAACTCTGGATCAAAAGGCCACTGTGTCTTCAAGGCTAACAGTAACTCGCAGCGTAGTGAATTGGGTACTGGTAGATTCTCCTCTTGATCCAGCTTTTGGTCTGGTTCATTGTAGAGTGATTCCACTGCGTAGTACGAGTCCACAGTAGGCTGGAGAAGGAACTCCGTCAGTTGGCATGCCCGTTTGACCTCTAGATCAATGGGCAAAAGGCAGGATATTGTTTTGCAGATGGTCACTTTGCTGTCCGTGTTGTCGCTGGAAGCCATCTGTAGAGCTTGTATGCACATCTCAATACATGCCGGCAGTCCTGTCCCCTCGGCCTGAAAACAACACACACAAAAAAGAATGAGTCATGGTGTAAAGGTTTGTTTGCGTGATATTGCTAAAAAAAGAAGAAAAAGAAGTATCATATACAAAGAGGGAAGAAGCACATTTCACCTCAGATTGGATCACTTTAATGAGGAAGAGAATGTGACACACACTCCTGGAGAGAAGGGCCATATTCCTGCACTGAGCGAGAAACATCTCTGCCGAGGATTCCACACGCATCACTAGCTTACTCCAGAAAAGAGTGAGCTCCCTTGAGATGAGAAAGTAAAAGCATTGGGAAGCAGGAAGAGAAAGTTCCCATTACAGACACACTGTGCTGAGTGCTGATAGTCTGATTCCCTAAAAAGTATATTTTCACAGCCAGCACTCTTATTAAATTATGTGTGGGTGATTCAAAAGGGTGCTTGTTTAATTTAGGCATCCACTTACTCAGTATTTGAGTGAGTATTTAAGTGATGACAGTGCTACCACTGTTAGTATTTCAGCATGATTGGGAAGTTGGGATCAGATTAAAAATCTTCTGTGATGAGTGGAAAGTGTTTGAGAGGGTAGGACGAGTGGAAAGTGTTTGAGAGGGTAGGACTCACCAGGCACAGTACATGTCTCCCTGGAGAAGCTGTTTCTTTAGGAACGCAGCGCACAAACAAAGAGCCTCTTTCTCCTCCCCTTCTGACTCTAGATTACATATCATCTCTAGAGCATCTTTACAGTCCACATGTGTAATCTGGCCAAGACAGAAAGAGAAAGTCTTATTTATAAAAAAAATAACATGACCATAATTAATGTAATAAAGTTGCTTTTAACAATGTAATGTATCATAATGAATGCAATGAGGTGCTGGTTGACCAAAACTTTTCACACACAAACAGTCATTCATATCATTAAATGGTATAATAAAAGCAAAACCTACTAACCTCTTCCACTAGTTGCTCTGGTGATTTTGTCATACAAATGCAAACCAGATATGTTTGCTTGAAGTTTCCTTTTCCTTCATATCCCGGGTACTCTGAACACACCTTGGACAGGACGGCAGCCTTCTCAATGCATCCACCTTTCATAAGGTGCTTTATGCGCATGTTAAGAAGTGTGGGACCTTCCAAATCCAAAAATTCATGAACTTTGGAAAACAGAAAACATATTTCAAACACAATTTCATAACAGATGGTTCAGCCTTGTATCTGAAGATAATGTTCTGTGTTTCCTGATTTTGCTTGAACATGGTTCAAACAAACAATTTACCTCTCTCAATCTCAGGCATGTCATTTGAGAGAATGCGGCTAAGTGTGGTGTTGGACCACACGCCATGCTCCTGAGCCAGAGCTGACAGCATGTGGAGCTGCATGTTGCCACTTTCTTGTAAAAAGTTGTGTGCCAACTACAAAGGACAGGAACTGGTTAATTCAATCATAAAGCAATGATATTGATCGAGAAACTACTTGTAACATTTTCCAGCCTCATTAGCCTACTTTTCTGTTTTGACTTTCACTAAGCGTTCTAGTCACAGAGCAGCAGTAGGGACACTGACCTTCACAGAGGACTGGAAGTCCTCCCATAAGACACCAGGTACAGGCTCTGGCAACAAGAGCAGCAACTCCACACAGCTCCTGCATGTGTTGTAACACACATTAATACACAGTTAACAGCATATTTTGAGTTACTCGCTTGTTTGCTTACATTTAAAAGGTTTAGATTACTCTATTGCAGTTCTTCATGAATACAAAAAATGGGAATCTTACAGTAATAGAACAAAAATTGGTCTCCACTCTGTCTCACAACACTATATATTGACCAAATCATCATATTGTTACTCACAGTGTTAGCTTTTCAAGTACAAGTGGCACATTTTCACATTCGGAGGAGAGACAAGGAGTGGCCTTTGCATAGCTGAGTATGGCCAAGGTGTAAACCTCCAGCAAAGGCAGTGGATCCTCATCTGTCTTCCACCGTCCTGCATGTTCTACAAGGACCTAAAAGCCAGATAACCCAATCATGACAGCCTGAATGACATAGGCCTACAGAATTAAATTTAAGAAAAATCTTTGAGGTTGCTTTGACACCTGATTAAAAGGGGAGTTAACCATCTTGCATATACAACAATAATTATTCTACTCCTAAACCTAAATTATCCAAACATATATAATTATATTTTTAAATCCGTAAATCCAAATTAAATTGTGTATAATTAACTTCATAAAATCAACTTTAGGTATTAAGTAGGTCATTTTACCAAATCGATCATGAAAGCACAATATGCATGCCTAATTTTCAAGCAATAAAGCACTTCATACATATCTACAAACAGTTGAAGCCACAATGGAACAAGAAAAAGTATTGAGCCAGGATCTGAAGGAGGGGAAGAAAAAACAACCTTTTTTCCCCCCCTTCCCCCTTTTCTCCATCTCTGTAGGAAAGGAAGCCTAGCAGACATTATATGGGTGTGACCCCTGATTCTTTCTTTGGAGGCAATATTCAAGGATCAAACTAGAATAAATGTTCCTTCACAGCAATCCAGTGTACATGTTGATCTCTGATAGCCTCAAAACTAACAGGAGCCCCCTGGGGCAAGTCAGCACAACAGCATGCATGAGTTTATTTAACCCCAATGGGTTTCTTAAAGACATATCTATTTGCTATTAAATACCATTGTGCATCTTTCATAATGTTATCGAAATAAAAGCTTAATTTCCTTCATTTGTCAACGTCACATGCTCGTCAAAATGTGACCAGATGCTGTCTGGTTGAACACATCTGTGTGGCAAATGTCCCCACTTTTCCACTAAACTGCAATAAATTATATTCATAAAGTCACACAAGTAATTTACCCACAAACACAATAAAATGATATGCTTTGTATATTTAAAATGGAAAATCACCTCATGAGGCCTATTCTTGGCACCTATATTGATCTGGCTGAGCACAATGGACAAATGGACAGATGTTGAAGGAGCTGACCTACACCGCTTTATTTCGGACAGGCATGACCATATAAAGCGAAAATGTTCTCGTAACTCACATAGATCGTCAAAAAACAAGTTCACTATTGCACTAAAACCAGCCTGACTACTCATCCATCTTTGCACGGCATGATCACAGGGAGCCTGCAAAGCAGTTAGCTAACTACTAGCTAACTACTAGCAACACAAGCTTTGTAAAAATGAATGATGCTTGCACACGGTATTTAGTAAAAGCTTATACAATGCATCGTCAGATACTATAATGTACATATTCTTTAAAATTATAATATTGGAGCGGTGAACACAAGCTATTATATTTGTCCTTAACGTGGTTCGCTTGCTAGCTGCAGTAGCTACATTGTTGTAGCTAACTAGCTAGCTAACGTACACGCGCATCTTCGGCCAGGAAGCTGTGTAGCTGACCACCTAGGATGGGTTGGTGAAAAAAAATGCTTACTTTGCAGAATTCCTGGCAGTAATGCAAAGAAGCCTCCAACGTTGATATCGGGCTCTCTTTTAATATTGTAGTTAATTCTTGGAACTGTTCTCGAAGCACCTCGATAGCTTTCCGTGTATCATATTCCTTCTCTGTCTCTCCCTCCGCCATCTTCACAACAATCACGGCCGCGTACGCACATATGTACGCTGCCAGGCTTGCACACGCACGGACACGCAAGGGGGGAGGGGAGCGCAGAGGCTGCTGTTACTGCTCCACATTCTTTGATATCAACAAAGCATCAGTGACCTTAGAATGACATCCTGATGAAGAACACACCTATCTGTAGAGCTTTAATGATTATTTGGTATTTTGCATGAGTTTGTTCGTTGCCCGGACATGTTGCAGGCTTTTGATTATCAGTTGATACAAATGTTATGATATATTGATGTGAAAAGATGGATATAGTATGTCCTCAAGTTGTCCTATTTCTATAATATAGGAGTATGGTAAAGTTGACAAATAAGTCTGTATGATTGGTCAATGTATAAGATATAACATTATAACATGAACATATAACACACAACATATAATATAACACTAACATAGAAGTGATGTAACATGAGAGTAGCCTATGATCCAATATAGGTAAAACAAAATGTGCAGGTTAGTTTGAGTTGGATTATGTTTTTATTTCACATAGCGCAGTCTACACTGATTTTATCAACACAATACAATTTATCAGTCACAAACAATCACTTTATATCACAAGAACTAGGCTACATATTAGAGTGTTTTAAATATTGTCAGCACACTGAGGGTAAAATAATTGTTGTCTTTGTGTCATAAAGACAACTGATGTCGCCAAGCTACGATGAGGACATCCCCAATTTTCCCTCATGCTTATGGTGACTTGTGATAATAGCAAGTGCTGCAGTGACACTCTGTGTGGTTCCTCAGAATGACATTTTCTATGATCACCTAAGAGACAGAAACAAGGAAAGAGTTGAGTTTTACATATAAAGTATTTTCTATCCCTCCTATTGTATCCTAAGTCGATGCAGGTGCAAAAATGAGTAAAAAGACATTGTTCTATCCAGAAGACAAGAGCCCTTGGAACAATTTGCTGTTACATAAAGATAATGGTATTACAAATGCATACATACACATACTGTTCACACTGTCACTTTGTGAGACTGAAAGTTGTCCTTACCGGTTTGCCCTCTTTTGCGACACAGCATGTAGCTTCAGATGTGATGTTCTTTGGGACTAGCATGGCCTTCTTGGACCTGAGGGGTGTTGGGTAAGCTCTGGAGAAGCAACAGCCCACACACTGAAAGATTGGGGCATCAGCACGTGAAAACGCAGTGTTCTTCTTTAATTTGCATTCCTCACAGCCAACTATGACAGAAGGAAAACAATTTGGATTTAGAGTCAAGACCATGAATAAACAATGATCTAGAAACCAACCATGCATGGTTAGAACTGGATAAGGCTTACAAACAATATTATGTAGCACTTGTGGCTGCCTACAACTCAGATCTTGAAAAGCTCAACTCTCTGTGACTGCAACATGATACACTGAGAGTTGTTTGCTTCTAGTTTACCTTGAAGACAAACAGCTGTTAAATTTAACCCTAGATGAACACAATCTGTTGTCCTTCTAGACAGCCCTATTCCCACCAATGTGCCCTTATACACTTCAATCAGAGTCCCAACTTGATGTCTGAACTTACTGTGTGCCATGTCACCGTTAGGGTAGGAATCTGCAATGTAAAGTAGTGCTGTCAGTATGAGAAGAGACACTCCAGTTGATTTCAATGAGAACAACATGGTCGCAGAGATAACCTGAGAAAACAAACAGACAGACACTGCAAAACAGAGATATTTCTTATTAAGTATTCCCCACTAACTGTAAAACAATTCATTGACGGCTTGAGACAAAGTCAAATACCTTCCTTTGTGCTGTTGTGGGAGCCAATTTAGTGAACACATTGGGTTCATCCATGCATTTTTATATCAGTGTTCCTCCGCCCATGTGCTTGGCTGGGATTAGATAAAACCCCTCCCCCCATATCAGTGATCTCTGTTAGTCAGTGACCATTTAGATACCTGCCTGGTAATCCCTTTAGTGAAAATAACAAACTATCTCAAAAGTCACACACATGCTCCTTATCCTTCCATCATGATTATGAATGCTGTTTTCAATCCCTGAAACAGATGGGTTGTTACCGGGTAATCGTGCAGTCACACAGTATGGGTCAATAGTTTTATTATTGGTCAATATCAGAACAAAAGAACTGTTCAAAGGATTATGAGTGTGTTTTAACTACATAATCTTGGGACAGAATAGTTTACGTAATGAATGGTTATGACTGTGATGTTACTTCCCATAGAGGCTAAGTATATAATTTACGTCAGGGTTGCATCTCAGTGCTGTCTTTGTTTAAATTCATGCAATTGTGTTAATAGGTGGCGTATTTGAAGCATGCTAAGCACTTTATATTTATTTCAATATGTATGTTTAAAGGCGAAATGAAAATATTTTTTGTTATTTTGCTTTTCATTTTAATTAATGTGCCTACTCGGTTAAAGCCCTTTTTGAGTTTCAGACTTCGGGGCAGGGATAATGTTTCAGTCCATTTGCAGGAGTATCCATCTGTCTATATCTGATTTGAAATGCCAAGGATGAATATTAATTTTCTTCACTATCTCTTTACCTTTCAAAATACAGTTGTTTTTACTTCTTGTGGCCTTGGTTGCGTTGGTGACTAGGCCTTGGCATAAGGCTAATGTAACTCAATAGGTATTGAGGATGACACATGGAATCTCTGAGATTTAAGGGATTTTTAGCTTATGGTGCAACTCATGTCATGGCCCTTTTTTCACCCTGACTTGGTCCTTTGTGTAACCAAAATGTTTGTTCTTTAGTACAGAATTGAGAGGATTTTTTCATGTGTTGTACGTGTATATTTATTAAAGAAGGTACATTTTATCAAAAGTAATACAATTTTGTCATTTTATCACAGTTTTTACCTTTCTAAACAACATAGAATGCTCCAAATATAAACAGTTGCATTACGCACACAACATGAATAAACTATCTTTCTCTCTCTCTCTCTCTCTCTCTCTCTCTCTCTCTCTCTCTCTCTCTCTCTCTCTCTCTCTCTTTCTCTCTCTCTCTCTTTCTCTCTCTCTCTCTCTCTCACACACAAAAATAACCAATGTAGCACTATGTCATCCTTTTGTGGGGCCTGAGAAGTTTTCTAAAAGCTTGCTTGAAGTCCTGGTTGAAGCTAGTGTAGAGGAGAGGGTTAATGAGTGAGTTAATGTACCCCAGCCATGTAAGGAATTCACACACCTGGGGTGAGGCCTGCTGTAGGACCCGAAGGCCCACCAGCAGCTCCCTAAGAAAGAAGGGCAACCAGCAGAAAACAAAGGCACCTATAATTAGTCCCAGTATCCGGGCAGCCTTTCTCTCTCTGGAGGTGCAAATCTGGGTTCTTTCACAGGAACTCTTTTGCACCATCTGACACACAGTGACAGGAGCTTTGAGCCTTTGGAGTTCCGTTGGATGCTTGGGGTCAGTTGTGGGCAATTCGTACATGCAGTGGGACTGTACCGAGTGGCAGCCATGCAAGAGGCTCTCTCCTCTGGCTCTTCTCTCGCAGAGGGTCCTTGACCTTCTCTGCCTGTGGTAAAGTGTCCTGGCTGCTATGAAGATCCGGTAGTAAAGAACCAGGATTAGGACTAGGGGAATATAGAAGGCCCCAAAGGTGGAGTATATTGTGTAGCCAATGTGATCATGCTCTATAACACACTGAGTTTCATTTCCCATTACACTATTTTTATCAAGTTTATACCTCCAGAATAGAGGAGGCACAGAGATGAGAATGGCGATAGTCCATACAATAATAACCATGATGGCCGCGTGGCGGGGGGTTCTCTTGTAGGCATACTCTAAGGCATTGGTGATGGCCCAGTGTCTGTCCAGGGCAATAGCACACAGGTGCAGGATGGAGCAGGTGCAGCAGGTCATGTCCATGCTCAGCCAGGCCTCGCAGACTACAACACCCAGCAACCACTTCTCTGTGGCAATGTAGAGGATGCTGAGTGGCATTACCAAGATGGCTACCAGGAAGTCTGTGGATGCCATGGAGCAAATCAGGTAGTTGGCAGGGAGTTGCAGTTTTTTGGTGGTCAGGATCACCAGTATGACTGAGCCATTTATTAAAGCAGTGAGGGAAGTGATGACGCTTAGTACAATCACTACCAGCATTATGAGATCCCTGGGGTAAGTACTTTGTCAGTAATAGTTTTAGATTTGTATTTGGCCCAAGCCTTGGGCCATTCACTTATGCTCTTGTCCTCACGCACTCCATTATATTAAAGGTACCTAGGGAGAGAAAGGTTCAAGACAGTGTTATTAAAAGATCTTACAAGATGCGTAGATCTGGTGCATTTGAGAAGCAGAAGCGTATGTT
Source organism: Osmerus eperlanus (assembly GCF_963692335.1). NCBI lineage: Eukaryota > Metazoa > Chordata > Actinopteri > Osmeriformes > Osmeridae > Osmerus > Osmerus eperlanus. Next base: position 12,545,630 of record NC_085026.1, on the reverse strand, counting down.
AACAAGATGAGTGTATGTATCCAATGTCAGTTGAATACAGTACAATTTTATGACAAAGTAATTAATTAGTGAAACATTATTAGTAGGTTGGCATTCATTTTTATATGCACCAAATTCTTACAGGTTTCTGACAGGGACTGAGATGAAATCTCTCCACATGGTGGCACAAGAGATCCATGAATCACAAACTACTATATTTACACAACCATCAGGTTTTAACACTGAACAAACATATTGGTTATAAATTGAATAATCATAAAATATGGAATCCAATATTACATGCAAGGCACTGTTCTAGTTTTTGATGTTGAACAGCAACAAAACAACATCATCTAATTTAATTTGTTTGAAAAAAAGGTGTAGCTTACATTGTTTTTGTAAACTGAGGGGTATTTTCAAAGATGAACACCATATTTACAGATTTCACCATATTCACGGTAGGCTACTTTACATTTACATTTAGTCATTTAGCAGACGCTCTTATCCAGAGCGACTTACAGTAAGTACAGGGACATTCCCCCCGAGGCATGTAGGGTGAAGTGCCTTGCCCAAGGACACAACGCAATTTGACACGGCCGGGAATCGAACTGGCAACCTTCAGATTACTAGCCTGATTCCCTAACCGCTCAGCCACCTGACTCCACCCTACTCCACCCCTACTTTGAAGGGGTGGAGTAGGGTTTAAGTTACTAAAGTGAATATTATCAAAGAAAATTAAACGGACAAATATACCATTATCTGCTCATTTGAAAGGTGAACTTCCCTATGCAAATCATTGTCAATGCCCTGATGGAACAAAGGATAGATACAAAATATTCATAATGCATATAGTATCTTGACCACAAATACAATGGTTGATCTGTTTGAGTTGTTTTGAAGAGAAACCAGAGAGATGTTTTAACATTTCTCTTAAGGTGGGTGGGATCAACAGGGATCCCATGATTCGTACATATGAGCTGCATCTCAAGTCATTTCTTTCAAATATGTGAGTGGACCTAATAAAACTAATCCAGTCTGAAGGATGACAAGAAAGACAATGTAATTTGGAACACTGTAAAGTGTTATTACAGACCATTGAGACTGATACATGGATTCTCAACAACTAAGATATCAGTTGTTGAGAATCCATCGAAAATAAAGTATATTTTCTAGGTATATCTTCAGGCAAGTAGCGGCAGGCAGTCTATCCATGCTTTTTAATTTTCACACATTATACAAGAACTGTAAAAGTCAACATGCAAAACTAAACAACAACTTACCCTCTGATTAACTCCATTCACATTTAATATAGTCCTGCAATTTTAACAAATGCCCATATGTTTCAATGCGTGCAACCCTGTGTATTTGTTAGCTTTTGTCGCGGCTGCGCGTGTGTCGGCACCTGGACATCGTCACACATCGGTTCAATGGAATGTAAGAGAGCGAGCGCTTATAGAGCGCAGAGGTTTGACACCCTCCACCTCCCCGAGCGCCAATGAGAGGGCAATTTATCGAATGGATTCTGACGACAGTGCTCTTTTTTTCCGGAGGTGACATTCCTCTGTAGCTTGAGATGTTAATAACATGGACATATCTGTTGTAGGCTAGGCTATCCAGTGCAGAAACTTTACTGCAATTGGTGACAGGCTGTATAGGCTATCGCGCGTAAATGCGTGGCGCATTTACAAACAGGAGTCGATTGCACATTTTGCAAAGGCTTCTTCATCTCACGTTCATTAATCTCTACAACAAGCTCTAATGTTAAAATCTATGTTGCCTAGTAATGGAAACAGGAGATATGGTTGATCAGGCGATGTCTGCGGAAAAGGAAGAAGTCTAAAAAATTTCTCCTTAATCAGCAGTTGAGGGAGGTGTCAAAAAGGATAACGGCTTCAATCCCAGATGGTACCCTTGAGCAAGGTACTTACTCTGAACTGCCTCAGTAAGCATCCTGCCGTATAAATGAATATATCGACCTATAATGAGATATGAACCGTCCCGGGATCGGGTTCATGTGTGCAATGCATTACAGGCGTTTCTAAGTTTACCAGACATTTACATTTAGTCATTTAGCAGACGCTCTTATCCAGAGCGACTTACAGTAAGTACAGGGACATTCGACAGACGAATATTTGCATTCACAGTCCCCATGCAAGTTCTAATAACCTCATAATATTTCATCTCACGCTCTGCATGAGCCAATACCTCTTAAGTGCATGCCTGGAACCACTGCAGTGTTAGAAGGTCATGTTCTTTTGATGTTGAAATGTCCCGCTCAACTCACATGCTGAGTTGCTATAGGCTACCTCACGTTAATCACCTTTCTAACTTCTAGTAAGCTATTTTTCTCTTGCTACAGTAGTATTTGTTTGTGTGGTTTTACTATCACATGTCTTCCCAGTATTAAAAAAACGGCCATATTCCTGAATAAATGTGTGTCCATGTTTAGGCCTTGAACTAAATTTTCCAAAGGATTGGTTCCCTAGCTCCCTGTATACCATCGGAAGTATTTTGTCAGAAAACATCCGAAGCACTAAGATGATTGTGGTAGAATAAAGGCCCCTAAATCAGGCCCCTAATCAACACTCGTGTTTGACATCTCAGATAATGATGCACCTGGTTTATATCATTCTCTGCCCTCTGGTTGGATCTGCTGAGCTCACTGTTGTTAAACCTTAGGGCCCTTCTTTAACACAGTAAACTTTGACGGAAAGGTTTAGGTGTTGCCTTAATCAATCTTATTTATGTAGGTGTTTTTGGGGGAGGTGAGGGAAGGGGGGGTGGCAGGGGTCATATAGGTCATTTTGATGAAAATGTCAGATGGGAGTCAGATGGCTGACAGTTAGGGAATCAGACTATTAATCAGAAGGTTGCTGGTTTGATTCCCAACCGTGCAAAATGATGTTGTGTCCTTGGGCAAGGCAGTTCACCCTACTTGCCTCGGGGAGAATGTACTTACTGTAAGTCTCTCTGGATAAGAGCGTCTGCTAAATGACAAAAATGTAAATGTAAAGTCTGATATTGCGGTTGCGCAGACAATATCAAACACATGAAAACACAGAGCACAACACATTACATATTTATGTCTTCATTGTATCTCACTTAAACAAGCATAGCATACATACATAAGCATTCATACCTTATCATACTGTGGGTTGTCTTCCAACCGTTTGTCACTGTATATAATACATATATTTCTATAAATAAATGTTGCTAAAAACAATAAAAAATGTCAGAACTAACGACCCACCTATATTTGATGGAAATACATTATACTTGATGTATGGAAAAAGTGCACATTTATTCAGTCCAGAACTCCAGCCTGTTCCTCAGTCACGTCCCACAGCGACGTATGTCATTGATTATAAGTCATCCTAGGGTGAGATATGCAGGAGGACATTGCATATTTTACAATGATGGCTGGTTTATATTCAGCAATGACCAGCTCCTGTTGCCCACAGGAATTAATTAAGCACAATCCTGTGCCATTCCTCACATTGACTCTGCTAGGTTCAAGCATATGGTTTCTTCTTATTATTAGATGCCTGCAGAGTTCTCCTGACTGAGAAAAACATAATTATCCTGTGATTGTGAGTGAATTTGGACCACTAAATTTGAATATTAATGCGTTTCTATCTTCATGATTTACACTCTTTCTCTCATTCTGTATTTGTTCTTTGTTCATGCAAAGAACCCCTAGGCCTACTTGGTCAAATTCAGGGAGAGAGTGACACGGTGTGGTGAAAGTGAGAAATTGCAAGTGCGTCTCGACGTAGTGTTTCAACTCTTGGTAACTGTCGGTAGCATTACAATGCCAAAATCCCCAAAAGAGGACACGTGTGTAAACCCAAATATGAAATAAACCATCAGACTGTGTAAATTATTCTGTAGCCTACATTATAGCCTAGACCTTGAAAATTCTACCAAATTGTTTTAGTAGGCCTAGTATATTGGGTGTGCAATGCATGCTATAAAATATCGGGAGGTTGGTTGCATGGGATATATAATTATCTAGGCTGTATACCAACAAATGTGCCTATAATTACAAAACAGTATTTTGTCAATCAAATATATCGTATGTTTTGACAGCATCACACGGTTTGCTTAATACAATAAAACGTCTCACTTTAATTGTATATGTTGTGGTGCACTGACTAAGCATTCCACCTTCGCTCTGCACCGTTGCATATCCATGCATTGCTGTCAATAATCCTCAACTGTAGGCTACTGTAAATGCATGGAAGGCAAGCCCGTGCATGGGTGTCCAAGAAACCCCATCGATGAGACAAAACTCGCGGCGTGAACGTGGCAGCCATTTTACATCCTCAAGAGTGAATGAGTGGATCCGGACCAGTGCCGGGAGTTTTACACTTTTTCTCTTTTAATTAACACACTTTCCTTCCGAAATAATCAACAACATACAAGTTGGTGATCCATCGGCAGGTATGATGAACGCAACTAATTAGTCACATCTTTCGTAATTGATATGTACAGTCAAAGATCGTGTGGTGTTTCGAACAATGTGGAAACTGGTGGTTGGGACGGGTTCTCCAGACCGGCTTTTTGAAAATGGACTCTTCCTATGTGGCGGCACGTTGACAAACCATGAAGCTAGCACACTTAGCCTGCAAGGCCTGTATTCACATTGCAAATAATTAGCTAAATTCTTTAAATCAGCAAACTATGTTGGTTATAGGGGCATATATAGTCATGAAGGGGGAGTGAGCTTAGCTAAGTTAGCTATCTGGCCAATTCTGACAGATCAAGAATGACGTGCTCATTGTCACTGGCGCTAGCTAGCTAGCCTCAGCACGAGCGTGCAAACTCGAAAGTGTTGTTAAGACCAGTGCTGTCAAACAGTGAACTACTGCCATGTAGTTCCCCCTTACTACTTAAACATTTGCTATGCAATATGCATATTAATTGGATGGCTACCTGATTTTAATTCAAAATAACTAATGTGGTTTGTTATTGTCTGACAGACTTGTCAAGGAGGGGGCTATGGTTAGCTACTAGTAGTTAGCTCTATGGCGCTAGGCAGTTGAACATGTGTCATTCAGAGTTTGCTAGGCTTGGTAGGCCATGGCGTGCTAGGAGAAATCGTCTTTGCCGCTAGCAAGCGTGACTGCTAATCTATAAAGTAGTTTTAACCATAAAAAATTATGGTTAAAAATGACAACTACATTGAAGGTGTGAACATCAGTTTGAAGTTTAAACCCAAATCTTAAACGAGTAATTGTTTAACTCGACTAATTTATAAATTAGTCAGGCTTAACGTTAGACGTCTAATCAAAGTTTGCAATGAATAACTGGTAAGATATAAAACTTGGTACCCAAGTTAATGAGCTAACTATGGCAATTCCTCAGTAACCATTTTATCTTTAATATCGTATATAGTGTTGGTTAGCATAGTTTGTATTGTGTAGCCACATTTGTTTCTGGGATATTTCGAAGCTCAACCCCATTTTGCAATAAACAATTGTAAATTGTTTTATTGCCTTTAGCTTGCTAGCTAGTCTTTCTGACTTTAACCAGACAACATTAGCTAGCTAATTGTTTTTGTGCTAGTTTGCTAGCGAAATGACCTAATTGTTAGTTTGCTAGGTTATTGTGGTAACTTTGCATAGAAGATATAAAACATTGGTAACTGTAACGCATGCTTGCTGACTGGACAGCCACCGGAAACTAGGGCTTCAGACTGTGCAGGAGAAACACGTGTTTCAGCTATCTGGCCCGTGCTGAAGTCAGCAACCGAACGGCGAGCTAACTCATAATTTAGTGATCAGACCAAGCCCCTGTGACGGCGGGAGGGGAGAAGTACCTAGCCAGCTTGTTGCTTTGAACTTCATCCTGATCAGAAACCTAAGTCTGGAAACTGGGTCGGGATTATGGAATTAATACATTTTATAAATATGGTGACTGACATTATTCCATATATTCTACAAACCAGTCCATCAAAACATGCTGCATCTCCACGTTACATTTTTGGCCTGAATTCCTATCTAAGACGTTGCTCCTTCCTGAACGCACCACAGCTTGCCCTTAACCCCAGGAATTAATTTGGCTCATTGCATTTGCACAGATTTCTGGAGACATGGCCACAGAACATATTAATGGAAATGGTCCAGAAGAACCTATGGAAACCTCCTCTGCAGTTACCCATTCTGAGCACTTCCAGACTTTAATAGAAGCTGGTTTACCACAGAAAGTTGCTGAAAAACTAGACGAAATTTACATAGCAGGTAAGGCACATTGAATATCCAGCATATTCATTCACACAAATATTTATTTTTGCAATTGCATGTGCTGTCATATTTTATTATATATATATATCACCTTTGAATGTGGGAATTGGGATCCTCAAGCAACTTTTTGTGGTTTCCTACCAAAATGGGTACTGCAGTGTTAACCAAAAATAATACGATGAAAGACGCCACGAATGCTATTGGTTTGAAACTGCAGTGTTAACCAAAAATAATACGATGAAAGACGCCACGAATGCTATTGGTTTGAAATGAAGCATTCGCGTGTCTGTTAATGATGTACACCACTTCCGCATAGAAAAAGCCACATATATGGATGTCCTGTGAAAGTTCTCAGAAATTGGAAGCTGAAGCAAAGATTCGCTCTGTCAAATCAGGCCTCCTATTCAGTTGAGATCTCCCAGTCTCAGACAAATACTCTATATACCAGATAAGCCCTCCCCAGCCCCATCTTCCCATCACAACTAGTGTTGATGTAAGAATATTGCCTAGGTATATATGCAAGGTTCTCAAACCAGCTTTATCCTGTCCACAGTCTTTTGTCAGGTTGTCGTAATCATATTTCGAACAGCCGATTCGGATCTGAGCCCTCTCAGATTTGGATATCACAAATGTCTAGGGTTGTAGAGGGGTTCAGAGGGTTTCCTGATCTCGATTTTGAGATCACTCAAAGCGCAGAGCAGTAGCCAGCCAGCCAGCCAGATGGACATAAGCAGAAACAATGGCAGCAGCTGTCGGTGTCTGGGACAGGTGATGGGCCCTCCGTGGAGCAGAATGTGGACGGGCTCATTAGGAGAGCCCCACAGTACAGGGGACTGCCGTGTCCAGTTTCACCAACACATCTGTTAAGATTAGTTCTACAAAAAATAGACACTCGAAAGTGCTGCTCTTACAGAACGCACCATCAATACAGTGCCATTCCAAGGCTCTAAATGGACCCATGTCTTTTGAATGATTCTGCCCTTTGCTTCAGAATTCCTAGTCTCTGAAATGTGTCATTTAACAATGGGAAATAAATTGACTTTAATTTTTCCTCTCTTCAAGACCCCAGATCTGTGTATTAAATTGCATGACCATCCTATAATATTTTGACCTACCTATCATGTTGTCATGGTTTTTTTTCTCGTGCTGTCTTCTCTTTTCAGGTTTGGTGTCACACAGTGACTTAGATGACCGAGCAATCGAGGCCCTGAAGGAGTTCAACGAGGAAGGTGCTCTGCAAGTTTTGTTGCAGTTCAAGGACAGCGACCTCTCACATGTTCAGGTATGGTCTGAGTCAGTTTGGATGAGCAGGAATTGTTTATCAATACTGCCTGTCTGATTTATTAGTAAGGGTCTACATATAGATCCGATTTGTTGTGCGTTCACAATCTTGTTTTCAGTCGTAACAATAACACAAGCAGGGCTCGCTAATCCAATATGTAAATAAAAGTATAGTGTGGCAGTATGAGTATCAAGCTCCTTTTCTAATCCAGAAACCTACTGAACTGACTTTGTTTGCACAGAACAAAAGTGCCTTTCTGTGTGGAGTAATGAAGACGTACAGACAGAGGGAGAAACAGGGGACCAAAGTCTCGGACTCTAACAAAGGACCAGATGAGGCCAAAATCAAGGTGAGGATGGAGTAGTAGAGGGCTGCATATCACACAGCTAGAAAAACTGTCTCTTCCATTTTCCTCTGTGTGCACAAGTCCACCAAATGTGACAATTCTGACACTGGAGTGGTCCAAGGCTAATAATTTAAACAACCCAATGACTATCTTTTGTAATGGAGTGGACAAGTGCACACCTAATGGGGAAACAATACACTTAACATGTAACCCTCTAAATATAAATATTTAAAATATGTGTGTTTGGTGTTTGACTGAAACCCTCCCTGTTTAGGCCCTACTGGAGAGGACTGGCTACACACTTGATGTGACCACGGGCCAGAGGAAGTATGGAGGTCCTCCTCCAGACTCCGCCCACTCGGGGGCTCAGCCCACCATTGGTACAGAGGTATGCCTCAACACTACGCCGGTACTGTTAACATTTAGAGAAGTGCAATCATCCCGTTTCCTTCCCTTGAGTTAATTGCCATCTCGAATACGATAGGGTAATTGAAATGGTCTCTAAACCAGTTATACCAATTTTATCATATCAGGTGGGAAGGAAAACATTTAAAATATTTCACTTTCAACTAGTTTCTTCTCCTTTTCTTTCCCATTTGAGATTTTTGTGGGTAAGATCCCCAGAGACCTGTTTGAAGATGAGCTGGTGCCACTGTTTGAGAAGGCGGGGCCTATCTGGGACCTGCGTCTGATGATGGACCCTCTCAGCGGCCTCAACCGAGGCTATGCTTTTGTCACGTTCTGCACCAAAGAGGCTGCGCAGGAGGCAGTCAAACTGGTACATCTGTTTGAAACTAGCACTCTGTTTGTGGACCATCTATAATGGTGGTTCCACCCAGGTCAGAGTCCATGTCCTGTGCATAGCAGTGGCACACATCCATAGATGCACAATTGTTTATACAGTGTACTTATTGTGCACTTGATCTATATAATCAAACCATTTCAGTAGCCCCCCAAAAGTGCAAACTCGCCATGAAGTCTAAATCAAGCATGTACAATTGTGAATTGTTTCACAGGCTGAGGCAGATGCCTGTTGCCATATGTGGTCAACCTCCTTCCTGACAGTAATGATAGGAATGGAGGTCTCAGACTGGCTTTGCTAACTATATGACATGTTTTCTCTCTCCCTCCCCCCAATCCCCTTGCACAGTGCAACAATAATGAAATTCGACCAGGCAAACACATTGGCGTGTGCATCTCTGTGGCCAATAATAGACTGTTTGTTGGCTCCATCCCCAAGAGTAAAACAAAAGATCAGATCGTGGAAGAGTTTGCAAAAGTCACAGGTACTGATAACCCAACTCCGTCTGTGTTGAACCACCCAGTGGAATAGTGAATTTACAGGTTATTGTTATATACACATCAAACTTGAACTAATCGGTACCTCTATGCTGAATTGCATGGTTTGTTTTCTGTCAGCTATAACCTGCACACTGGAACTTAGTTCCAGTAAAAATAAATACAAATAATAGATTGTTAACTAAAAGATTATCACTCATCAGATTTGGATTCATTCTTCCATTATCTCCGCTGCCGGCATTGACCTACTGCAAGTTTTTTAAACTGTTTTACATATAAACATTTGCACATATTATAGGTTGCATTGTGGGGGAAATTAAGTTTCAGTATTTATTTCTGAAACAGCTTCTGTATTCAGTTTCCAAATGATGACATCCTTAATCTATACTGGAGTAACTCCGGTTACGATGATAGCTTACCGCTAAGATCTGAATGGAAACTGAGCAGAAGTTGGTTTAACATATTTAATTGTCTTCTCCAAATCACCATGATGGACAGTAGAAGAGCTTGGTGCAGAGGAAAAACTATTCCCATAGATTTTAGAGCAGCCTGATAGGTTGTAAATTATTGGACTTTGATGATTGGACATCATCAAATGGCTCTATATAACAGATATGACTGATACTATGATTTGTTCAGATTATTCACCTTTTTTTTTTAATTCCCACCCCTCTCCCCTCCACATTCTCCTTTTATCTCCCTCCCTCCCTCCTTGTCTTTCAACAGAGGGTCTTAATGATGTCATCCTGTACCACCAGCCTGACGACAAGAAGAAGAACAGGGGCTTCTGCTTCCTGGAGTATGAAGACCACAAGACCGCCGCCCAGGCCCGCCGCCGCCTGATGAGCGGCAAGGTCAAGGTGTGGGGGAACGTGGTGACGGTGGAATGGGCGGACCCCATAGAGGACCCAGACCCTGAGGTCATGGCCAAGGTAAAGATGGATCTAAGCACGAGGGAGAGGTGGTTAGTGGGAGTTTCATCAATGTCCGATTTTATTGTACTCCCTTGTTACATCCATTCGTAGAACATTAAGGACTTTAATATGAGTTCTAAAGCTGTGGTGAAGAGGTGAAGTGACAGTTGTAATCACAGAAAGAGGTTGAATAGATTCTGTTTGCTGCGAAGTGTCCAGATGATGACATCCTTATTTTATTCTTGAGTAACTCCAGTTATGTTGAAAGCTTACCGCTAAGATCTGATTGGACACTGACCAGAAACTGTTTGTACATGCCCTCGTCTGTCACATTGTCTTGTTGTCATCCCTCTGAGCTTGAGATGCTTGTCAACTCTAACTTGAATTAGGAGGGTGACTCTCATTCAATGGTAGCCACATAGTAATTGAGTTTCATATAGTTTTGAATTTGATGCTTAAACTTTAGGAATCCAGTTTCAATTGTCCAATATGTGACCCCCTGTGTTATAAACCAATTTAATAAACCAACTTTTTCTTGTTCCTCACCACTGTACAGGTCAAAGTGCTGTTTGTGAGAAACCTGGCCAGTACTGTTACGGAGGAGATACTTGAAAAGGCCTTCAGTCAGTTTGGCAAACTGGAGCGGGTGAAGAAGCTGAAAGACTATGCTTTTATTCACTTTGAGGAGAGGGATGGTGCTGTGAAGGTATTATACTCCATCAAAGCTTTCTTTGAATCTCAGTAGCCTTTATTAGGGTTCTTAGGTCCTCTCTCCTCACTTCCTTCAAATGGTGCATTGGAGATTACAGAAGGTTCTTTCCCTGAGATTTTCTCAATTTAAACTGAGGAGAGATGGTGTAAGGAAGCAAGTAGAGGCTTCTGGGTTTCTGTCCCTACTGGGTTGCCCTTTTTAACTCAAAGCACACAGCAAGCAACAAACAGTTCCACCGAATGCAGCGCTTGCTTCATGCATCCAAACACGCCTTAAATGGCACCAGGAGAAGATTTACCTTGATGACTGGGACACAATCAGCTTTTAGATGCCGATGGCAATAACATTTATAAATGTGGTATATCACAGTATGTGTGTGGGACAAGGCCGTAATCATAATGTATATTGGGGGACACACATCCCCCCCCCCAATTTTCAAATCTGGTCAAAATCCCCCCCCCCCCCCCCCCCCAATATATTGATATAAAAATATAAATGTGCTACGCTGCGACAGGCAACCACGTACGCTGTCAGAAATTATCATAAAAAATGTTATTTGTCCCCCCCAATGTTGACTCCATGGCTACGGCCTTGGTGTGGGAAGCCTTGTCCTTTTAGGAGAGGTCAGAGTTTGATTGGACTTCCTTCCTGTCTTCACAGGCGCTGGCCGATCTCAATGGCAAGGACCTGGAGGGAGAACACATCGAAATAGTCTTTGCTAAGCCACCTGACCAGAAGAGGAAAGAACGCAAAGCCCAGAGGCAAGCGGCTAAAACGCAAATGTAGGTAGAAGCTGATGTTAAGATTATTTCTATTTGTGTTTGCTGCGTTCTTACTGTATGCATCCTGCTCAGACCTAAAGCATTCTCTTTTGCTTCTCCCCAGGTATGACGATTACTATTACTACGGACCCCCCCACATGCCCCCTCCAGCAAGGGGCAGAGGGCGAGGCAACAGGGGCGGCTACTCGTACCAGCCAGACTACTATGGCTATGAAGATTATTACGACTATTACGGTTATGACTACCATAACTACCGAGGCGGCTACGAAGACCCCTACTACGGCTACGAGGACTTCCAGACCACCGGGAGGGGCCGGGGGGGCAGAGGAGGAGCCCGTGGAGGGGCCACCCCATCCCGGGGTCGTGGGGCGGTCACACCCAGGGGCCGAGTGGGGTTCTCCCAGAGAGGAGGACCAGGAACGAGCAGAGGTGAGTGAGGGGTGACAGGGCTTGGTATTTCTGAGTGCAATCTGTCTGTGTGCTTGGCTCATCTGACAGTCTTATGTCATATCTGTGTGTGTGTAAAGGTCTAAGTTGTGCTAAGCTATTTACCGAAAATCAGATCCAGAATTTTGGTATTGTGCAAGTTTCTCCAACATGTATATAGTTTAGTGTGATGTAATAAGCAGGTGTCCTTAGATAAGAATCGTCCATTTGACACTGTAAACCTGTTTAAGTGTGTGTCTATTCTTTATGAATTAAAACGGCCTGAACTCCATAATTTAGTTTTTACCACTGTCTGAACTCGCCTGTTTTCCATGTGAAAAGGGACACCTGCTTGTTGGCTTCACAGCTAATCCCTGACAGGTGTCATCTTTCAGGGCTTCAGCTCAAGGCCTGTCAGTCTGTCTGCCTGCTTCTCTGCTGACCAGACCAACACGTGTAGGAAAAATGTTAGGAACTTCGAAGGAGGTTTTCTGTGTTGCAGCGTTTTATGACAAAAGTAGATGGGTAAAAAGTGTGTATTTATATTGATTTCATTGATTGTGTGTAAAAATGGGTTCTAATTGTATCTGTCTGTATTGTTGCTTGACCAGCAGGGAAACGGGGTCGAGGCCGGTCCTGACCTGTTTGTCGCGGTGAAGACTTGACTTGCTGTGTGGGGTTACACCATAAACTGCAATGGATGTGGATGGAAGAACTCGACGAAAAGGTCCAATGATATTCCAGCCTTACAGAAGCATCTCCCCCTCTCAAACTGCCACCCCCCCCCTCCCTCCCTTCCCCTTTTAAGAGAACCGGAGCATTTAGAAGACTCGCCACTGCCCGCCCCTCCTCGTCCCTACCCCCAGCCCTGTCCTACAATCTCCCCCTGCCCCGCCCCCCCCAAAATGCCATTTTTAAATAATTATTGAAGAATTTGCACTTTTTACGTTTCTTAGTTTGAAGTGGCTCACAGGAGCTTGATGCTATTGTATATTTTTGTGCTAATCGCAATTTTAATGTCGGAATATCCATGTTAATCTTAATCGTTTGATTTGGATGTTTTTGAAAGAGAACATTTGCAGGTTTTTAGGGTGTAGCCACCTGGCATGGATAAGTCAGGCATTCCAGGAAAGTGGTTCTTTTCAGAACTTGTCTTTAAAGGGTTGGTTGACTACCTCAGTACAGAGGACTAGACCACCCGGCCTGTACTGTACATAGGGAAACTATATTGATGAAAGCAGGGCTTGTTCACCACAAAATATGCACAAGAGAGGCAGCGCCAACTGATGTACTTAATGTAATATAGTCATTTTGCTGCAGCTCTGACACTGCAAACAGTCAAACTGGGCATGCAAAATAATCTCATATGATGAGCCCGAACAAGCCCTGCTTTTATCCTATTTTGAACTGAATTAGCTGCCTTGCTTCTTCAGATTATGTAGTTACTGGTTGTATAGTTTGGAAAAAAATGTTACTTTTGTAAAGGCTTCAAACATCCCAGAGGCACCCCAACTGCCTTTGACTAAGCCCTGCAGTCTCCCTTTCCCACTTCCAACAATGGATTTGTGTTTTTATAATACCAATAGAGTAATTTTGAAGGATGTACAACAGAATTATGTTCAGCACCCATCATTATAATACTAATAATCCTCGTTGAAAAACAATTGTCCCAATCATGGCAAAATCCTGATGACGATCCCTCCTGACAGTAAAACCAGCTACTTAAAAGTTCAGTCAAGGTCTTCTTTCTTGATTGAATTATAAAGGCCATGATGTCCAAGCCAGTGAGCATCTGTGTGGGTGTTTGTTGGTGAGGGATCCTAGTCACTACAGTGGTCAAAGGGATACTGCAGCTATGATTTGTATTCCATGTATAGCATAAGAGACTGAGCTATTCATCCGGTTTTGTACACAGTTAACTCCCTCTCAATAAAATCATTACAACCACCTTTTGAAAAAAGATGTTAGCAGTTTTAAACTATTGTTGGTGGCCAACAACGTTTTTTGCATTCCTGCAAATAAATTGTTTTATACTGTAAAATGGAGGTGAGTGTAACTTATTTTTGTAATAAAGCTTTTGATTTCTATCTGTTGTCTTACTGTTTGGATGGCGTGTTCCTGGTGAGTCAACAAGGTGATGGTTCAGTTAGCTCATCTGTCTGATCATCGCCAAGGCAAACCCAAGAGGATCATAAATTGCATTACAAGGTGTGTCAAAATCTACAAAAATTGAAGTCTCAAAGGACTCTAGCCAACTTGTACAAATTAAGTGAATGCACTGGATATTACTTGTATACCGGAGATGGCTGAGTTGATCTTGTATCAATTTGCACCCATATCGACGTTCATTTTACATTGGCCTGTGCGGAGGCTATATTTTCTGTCACCAGTAGGCTTTGGTGTTTAGACTAAAATGATGCTCTGCATATATTTGACACTGTTTACAGAGCTCTTAAATCACATCTGATGTGTGGCATTGGTGAAAAGGGGAAATGCTCGGTTACAGCGAGTCGAAGCGGACATGACATCAAGCTGTGACGGAGTCACTAGGTGCGTCTCAGTGACAAATAACGCATGTAAGCCGAACGAATACATTTTTTTGCAGAAATGCAATGGTAACCTAGCTAAGTGATTAGAACGACAAATATTTTATAAACTAGTTTTAATGTGTCGGACAAAACAGCCAAAATAATTTCATGTGATCGGTTTAGTGGACAGCTGCGTTGAATATTAATTCAACTGAGCTTGTATTGCTTAGTCAATGAGCGTGCCTTGCTCGTTGTCAACATAGAAGAGGGATGCCACTCTGCATTATAAGGAATCAACTGCCAACTATTCGGATCTACCATTTACGGTGAGCACACCAAATATCCAATTTTAGGCTAGATGTTGCGCTTATGTAGCAGCATAATGAACGGAAACCGCCTGTCTATCGTACGTCGGAATATAAATGTTTTTTTTTTGTGACCATAGCAGATCCGACAACGACAATGGGATGCATCAGCGCCTATCTGCAGAAACTGAGGCACAGGATAAGGTTGGACCTAATCCGGGAGTTGGGACGCCAGTACCCGGTCTTCTGCTTCCTTCTGCTGGTCCTTCTCCTATCCACAGTCCTGCTGAACAGGTACGTAGGTCCGGACCGGAACGACAACAACAGAAACGCACCGTCATCATCATTATCATAATCAACAGCTTCAGAAACATCAGCTTCATAAACATTAACGTTATCATTAAAATACTGCTCGTATGAGAGATTTGATGTACAAGAGCATATTGTAGCAGCATAGAAGCACAAATGGCAAAACATATTCTGTAGGGCTAATTAATTGCAATATGTACAGTAGCCTATGTAGATTAGTATTATTTGATGTTTGTTTACCATGTTACAAATTATATTTTGTGTTAACAGATACCTGCACATTATTATGGTGTTCTGGTCTTTTCTGGCTGGAGTCGTCACCTTCTACTGCTCTCTGGGTCCAGAATCGCTGCTGCCCAACATCTTTCCATCCATTAAGCCAAAGAGCAAGGTAGCCAAATCTAAATAGTAGGGAGCTCCAAAGACAGAATGCAAACATATTTGAGCTATAGTCTATAATATTGTGACATTCTAATATAGTCAGCGACCTATATTTAGGACCCAGTTTATCTTAGTGTTGTGTGTATTGAAGTGTGTATCTCTGTCCCTCTCAACAGCTGGATCTGCTGGAGCTGTTTCCCTTGGGGCATAGCTGTGCAGTCTGTGGGAACATCAAATGTAAAAGGCACAGGTGAGGCTTTTTATGTTTGTGAATTCCAGCCCACAGTGAGAATGAGTTTGAAGATGATCTTCCAATACTGGCTCATTACTAGAACTGAAGACAACTTGTGTTACACTCCCACCAAGTGGCCACATTTTATACAAGAGTGAATGACTGTATTGAGCTGAAAGACATTTTAAAATGTGTTACTGTGTCACATGTTTTTATATTTAACAGAACGTTTGAACACCTGATAGTGGGGGAAAATAAACCTCTCAATCTTTCAATCAACAGGCCAACTTTACTGTTGGAGAACTACCAACCATGGTTAGACTTGAAAGTTCCATCCAAAGTGGATGCCTCCCTTTCAGAAGTAAGAGTAATGAAAAAATCAGTCTCTTCTCTTTTTTTACTTCTTTCCACACTTTCTCATACGACATACTTGCATTTTGTTTCAAGATTCTGGAATTGGTTCTTGAGAACTTTGTGTATCCCTGGTATAGGTAAGCAGTGGTATTTTCCTGCGGTGCTTCATATTACAATGCATAAACATGATGTTTGTTTTCATAATCTAGTTGAATTCATATGAACATATTGAAATCCCCTTGGCAGGGACATCACAGACGATGAGGCGTTTGTTGACGAGCTGAGGGTAACTCTGCGTTTCTTGGCTGCGGTGTTAGTCCGACGGACACAGAAAGTGAGAATAACAAACGATCCATTGGACTGTATGGATGATGTGTCATAGTAGACCGGAGCAGCATTGATCCTGTCATTCTTGTTCTAGGTTGACGTCGCCTCCCTAATCACTCAAAAGTTGCTCAAGGTATCCATGAAGCACATTGAGATGATCAGCAAAGCAAGACTTAAAGGTTGTAGATTAATCACAGTCGTCATGATTCTTTCCCCTTTCACATTCTGCATGAGAATTAAGTTTTAACCCCCCCCCCCACACACACACACACACACCCTCACTTCCTCTTCCCCAGTGAAGAACGCTGAGTATCTGCAGCAAGCAGCCCTGGAGGAGTATGGACCTGACCTCCACATGGCGCTGCGCAGTCGCAGAGACGAGCTGCTCTACCTCAGGAGGCTGACGGAGATGCTCTTCCCGTACGTCCTGCCCCCCAAGGCCTCAGACTGCAGGTACCTCCACACTGGGGAGAATTGAGTGCAATATTGATGACTCCGTCCAATAAGATTTGACTTTGAATCTGAAAAGCTTTAGACCATTGTCCTTCGTCTGTTTGTATCAGTGTCCAGCTTGATTTAATCTCTGCAGGGAGTGTCATGCTTTAACTTACACTTGACTGCTCACTTGTCTTATAAATAAAAAGGGGCCGGGGTTATTCTTCTTTATTTTCCAACTTCCTCTCCTTGTCTCTGTGTCACTGTTCAGATCTCTCACTCTCCTTATACGAGAGGTCTTGGCTGGCTCTGTTTTCCTTCCCTCCATGGACTACCTGGCTGACCCTGTGAGTGCTCTAGACCGTAAAGGTCAGGGGTCACTTCCTTTATGCTGAGGTCATTTTCAGGCATAAAGAGAATGATGCTCCTCCGAGGACAAAATGGACTGGATACAGATTGTTCTTGTTGGATTGTAATTGCTAATGTGTGGTCTCTCCTAATTTCAGGACACGGTCAACCATCTGCTTCTTATATTTATTGATAACTCTCCAGTAAGTTATCATTGTTTATGAGGAATTTCTCAAATTGCTTAACTGTTCATTTATTAACTTTTGTGTCTATGGTTTGTGTCAATGCTGTTTGCTTGTTTCATGTCATGTACATTACCCACCCTAGGATACTATCCTATCTCTGGTATTTAATCGAACTCTGTAGATTTGATGTAAAGAGTTTTATAACTTGTGTTTTTTCAGCCTGAGGCAGCATTAGAGCCCTCCTCAGTCTTGGTTCCCTTCCTGCAGAAATACTCTGAAACTCGCAACAAAAAGCCTTCAGTAAGTACCTAGGCTTCTATCATTTATAATACTGTCCAAATCTTCCCCCTTCCATGGACACATTCATGCCTGTGGGTCAAATTGTATCTTCCTCTCCTCTCCCAGGTGCTAAAACTGGAGTTAAAGGAGATCAGAGAGCAGCAGGACCTTCTCTTCCGCTTTATGAACTTCCTGAAACAAGAGGGGGCCGTCCATGTGCTCCAGTTCTGCCTCACCGTAGGTAAGCAATCCATCCCAACTTTATTTGTACAACACAAAGCATCTACATCCATTAGATACACAAGAAAAAACCTTCCAGACCTTGGTCCGACTAGTTTGACCTTTGCCCTCGCTTTTAACTCATCCCTTAGAGGAGTTCAACGATAAGATATTGTGTCCTGAGCTGTCGGACGCTGAGATGTTGATGCTTCACGAGGAGGTGAAGCAGATATATGAGACCTACTGTCTGGACGAGAGCATCGACAAGATCCGCTTTGACCCCTTCATAGTGGAGGAGATTCGAAACAGTGAGTGGACGGGATTATATATTTGATTGGTTTCCTGCTGTTTGATTCGTTTAATCAATACAAAATGGGGTTTCTGCTCTGTGTTTGTCGTGCGCCTGCTCGAATCTGTTCTGTCGGTGTGTACATTTGGGTTTCTTTCTCTTGTAAGTTGATCCTGAAGATTCGAAAGCTGTCAGGTTGCTGGGCCTGTTTTCAGGTCTGCGATCTGCCTTTCTCCGTGTCTCTCTCCAGTTGCCCAGGGGCCCTATGCTGGTGTGGTGAAGCTGCAGACCATGCGCTGCCTGTTTGAGGCCTACGAGCATGTCCTCTCTCTGCTGGAGAATGTCTTCACACCCATGTTCTGTCACAGCGATGAGGTCAGACCTAACAGGCAAACAAATGACCACTCTAGTCACGCACCCCTCTGCCTCAACTTCCTAGACACAATCCCCGATCCCACATACACTTCTTATGTCAAATACCCACTTTTATGGGTGTAGGTATCAGGCCAAGCGTCTCCTTTGAGGATTCAGACACACGGTTCTGTGCTACGCTGATCCCTCCGCAACCCAACAGCTGCCGACCGTGTCACTTGCACTGGACACACCACTGGCAAATGAGCTCACCCTGGCTGCTTGCCAAGCTGCCAACATGCATTACCCTCTCTACAGACGCCCTCATTGAATACAGCTGGACGCCTAGACCCAGCCAGCCCCTATTGTCCACCACAAACCCCTGTCTGAATAGAGGCTCTGGGAAGGAAAGATACTTAATATAGGATCCCCTATATGTCCTGATCCATTGTTTAGTTTTGAATGGAGGGTGCGTAACACTAAGCTTGGCCACTATTGTTTGTCTCTTGTTAAAAAACAACTAGACATAACTTTACCTTTTTCTTTTAAAATTGATGATAAAACACCTAAACCGTTGTCTTCATGAACTGCACACTTTAGAGTTGTCCAGATAATCAGTGAGTTCAGAATGACCGAGAATGTGGTCTTCTTCCTGTGAAGATGATTTCCTGCCTTTCTGTCTGTTGTTCACCAGTACTTCCGGCAGCTTCTGAGGGGGGCTGAATCCCCAGCTAGGAACTCCAAGCTGAGTAGGTGGGTGGTGTTGTTGTTATAATTCTCTGTAGCCTCAGTCTGTGTTAAACTGTTGTATTAACACTAGGTGTCTGTGTTCACTCTAATCACTATACTGTTGTGCAGCTTGTCTGTATTAAGTACCCATTACTCTGTTAGAATAGTTCATATAGATGGAAGCCACAGAGAAGCTTCAGTTATCCCTGGGGGCACAGGTGCGCTTTTCCTCCTCATACCTGTCTGATGGGAAGCTACATTGGTTTTAGTTGGAAGGGAAACCCAAAGCTTCCCTGGGAGTTATTTGACTCATAATCTGCTGTTGCTGCAATTGGCCATCTGATTGTGGTGATGAAACAACAGCAACGTTCTTTCTGGATATTGGTTAACACAGCTGTAGCAGCGTGTCACTGTTTCACTCGCTGCAGATTAAGACTCAAACCATTTCACTGTTTGTTGTTGTTTAGTGTCTGTCCTGTAGTACAGAGATATGTGTGTGTGACATGCACCTTTACCACAGCACTAACATGGTGTTTATGTGTGAGTGGCTCCTTTTTGAAACCTAGCATAAGACCATTATCCATAGACTATTTTAGTCATCCTTCTTGTACATATATTATATATCATATAATAGATGTACCAAATCAGATGTACCAAAGGTTTACCAAAAGTGTTAAAGAGGCTTAACTCCTTGTGCCTATTGTTCCAGAAATAGCCTGAGTTTGGATGACATCCGGTGAGTATAGTTCTGTCTGGCCTTCAGTATGGTGTCCAGTCAGTGACTACATCCACTGCATAGGGTCTATGGTCAGCACTGCATACTAGATATACAAGTATACACAGCTGTCTAGTATACTAAACAGCATATACTTACGAGATATGTCGATATAGACCCAACGGCAGTGTAAGGAATCTATGCTGCCTTTCTAGCAAAGTCAACCAAGATGTAGAAAGGGATCTAGATTCAGGTCTGTGGTTTAGTTTTCCAGACACAGGTGAAGTTTCCCCTCCGTGCGGCACGAAGGCACAGTGCTGCCTTCTAACCTTGTAGAAAGATCAGTCTTATGTTCTAAAGCTAGAGGAAATAAATAGAAGGAAGAGGAGGAGAAGGAGGAGTAAAGAATGGCACTTCTCCGCGGCACCCCATGCGTGAACACCACCATCAGCCCTGTCGGCTAACCTCCTCTGTCTCTCTTTCATCTGCCCATCCGCTCGTCCATCTATTCATCGCTGCCACGGACTGTGCTTGTGTCTATGGCTCTGTGGCTCTGTCTACTTCCTGGCCTGGCCTGGTGTATCTCCTGAACCTTCACTCTGCCTGCCCGCCTGCCTGCCTGACTTTTCCTGTCCCTGGGCCTGTCTAGTTTCTGGGAGTGGGACTGTTTCTGGGGGCCCGAGTCTCCGTCCTCACTCTCCACCGGCTCCTCCTCACCTGCATCTGTTAACCCCTTCCATGCCCAGTCCTCTGTCCCCCTCCCACCTGGCTATCTTACTCCTCGACATGCCTCGCCCAAGTAAGTGTCCAGGGTCCATGTCCAGCCCATTTGATGTTTTCGTCCCTCTCCCAACCTCATCCCAATCAACACCCCTTGATCACCCGACTCCTGTTCACCTCTGCATGGGACCCCCCCTCTTTTGTCACCTGTCTTCAATGTGGATTGACTGAGTCTGCTCCAAAAGTATGAACTTTATAGAGGATTTAGTGTTACGTGTACTGTGTTTTCAAACAGTCTGTTATAATGCACCAGTAGATCCAAACTAATATTTTCCCCGCATGGAGAGTATTTAAAATACGTTATATTGGTTATGCATTTTGGTTTGATTGTATTTTTGTTGTTGCTGCTGTTCGAACATCGCAATCATTTTATCAAACCGTGTGATTGTGCTCAGCTCTTAACTGCTCCCACTCATTGGTTTAGCAGTTTGTCCTGCAAGTCCTTAACCAGAAACCACAGGCGTTTGTTTGTGAGATGGCTTTGAAATGACGTGCTGCTTTGGTCTGTTAAGATGGCTACCCCCTACCAGCTTCTCCGCCTAGACCTCCTAACCCCTCGATCTTCCCTGTGACCCCTCCCTCTCCGGTCCCTCCGCTTCGCTGCATGCGCTGTGTTGAGGGCATGCTGACCCTGGTGCCACTCGCACTCTGACCCCTGCCCTCCTGTCACCTGCAGGAACACATCCAAGAGGGGCGAGACGTTTGGGATCAGCCGCATCGGCAGCAAGATCAAGGGTGTGTTTAAGAGCACCACCATGGAAGGGGCCATGTTGCCGTCACACGGGCTTGCAGAGGGAGAGGACGACATGGTGAGTCAGCAACAGGAACGAGCAGGTTCACATCAGACGTTTGAAGGGGATAGGAACAAGGGCACCCGTCTGAACACTCTGGAAAATGTTTCAGTCCTGTCTGTCCTTCCTCCCTTGGGTAAAGCACTAATCTGATATGAAGTTTAAATGAGATCCAAACTAATCTGATGCGACTGGTTTGGAAACAGCTGTGTAGGAGCATATGGTTTCATCCATCTCGATATGTTTGATCATAAATGACCTCAAGGAATGGTTGAGGGAAAGATTTATTTAAGTCTGTTTTGATTAAATATAAGTTGAAAAACCCCCCAGAAAAAGAACAGACAATGCAGACTCAAAAAAAGATGTATGCACCTGTTTACTTGAACAGAACCGAAGTTTGACAGTGTTTCTTCATTCTTCAACAGCATTGTTCCAGATCTAAACCTCAGTATGTGTTTGTTTTCTCCTTCTATAGCTTTTCCATTAGCTAATGCACTAGATGCTCCAGTAACCAGGCTAGCTGTATTAGTGTTTGCAGATAAATCTGGTATTGCACTTCCTGTATTATAGCAGACTTCTTGTGTTGCTCCAATGCTTCCCGTTTGATTTAACTCAGATTTCACTGACATTCTGTTGTCCTCACATCATTAAGCTCTCTTCTGTTCTTCAGGTAGAGGAGGCCATGATGGTCCTGGAAGATGACTCTCCTATGGAAGCGGTCAGCACGCCTAGCACCCCCCGTAACCTGGCCGCATGGAGTATTACCATCCCCTATATAGACCTGTTTGATGACGAGGTCAAGAGGGAGAGAATCCCTGTTTTTTGCATTGATGTGGAGCGCAATGACAGGAAGGCAGGTGAGGGACTGTGAGTTTGAGAGAGAGAGTGAGTGTGAGTGTTGGAGAATGTGAGACTGTGTGTGACTGAGAGAGAGAGACTTAAGTCTGATGAGAGAGAGACTTAAGTCTGATGAGAGAAAGACCAGATCTCGCTGTAAATGGCAGGGCTATCTGCTACGCTGACTTATATCCACAATTTATGATCAAATAAAATTAACACACACAAAAAACGGTTTCAATGTAATGTAATCTATCTCGTTTGTGTTTTTCAGTGGGCCACGAGACAGAACACTGGTCTGTCTACAGGAGATACCTGGAATTCTATGTCCTGGAATCCAAACTGACTGAGTTTCATGGTAGGTAGTTTTTGCTTCTTGGTATAATAGAATTCCTCCTTGGACCAGTTCATACAACAAACTCATAGAATCACAGTTTATCTATGGTTAACATGTATTTTCATTTGGCTTATTAGTCATTCATTCTCATTATTATGAGAACCCTCACAATTTATATGTATAATTTATTTAGCAGAGGATTTATATCCACGGTTGTGGTTTGTACTCCCCCATAGGATCCTTTCCTGATGCACAGCTACCTTCCAAAAGAATCATTGGGCCAAAGAATTATGAATTTCTGACATCCAAACGTCAAGACTTCCAGGAGTATCTTCAGGTAACAAAAATAGAATTGGTACAACATGACCACAAGCTAGTTAAGATCTATACAAAAATATATATTGTAACTAGGCCAGTTACACAGAAATATATATGTCATGTGAAGTACTATAAATACCAGAGAATATTTGCAATAGCTGCAACTACGTACACCCATGCAATTTTGGACCGACCGACGAGCTATAGAGCTCGAGCTAGTCACAGCTAACAAGAGGAAGAGGGGTGTCATGTTTCTCTCCATCTTACAGAAACTTCTCCAGCACCCTGAACTGAGTAACAGTCAACTTCTGGCTGACTTCCTGTCTCCACATAGTATGGAGTCCCAGTTCCTGGATAAGATGCTCCCTGATGTTAATCTTGGTAGGACCTGAGTACATGTATAAAAAAAATAAAATACAATTTACAGTGGGTTTAAAAGACAAACATATGTATTTTAGGCAAATGGTGACCTTTGACCCCAGGACAGTGGTATATAGTTTCAGATCTAGAACATAGAACAACTGTTATTATCAATAGAACACATTTATTCATGAAGCACATTTAAAAATAACAGTGCTAACCAAAGTGCCATACAAAAAAAATCTAAAATAAGGCTACAATGTAACCTTGAAGCACTATAAGAACATCATGGAATGCTTTTGCTTTTGTATTTCAGGAAAGATTATTAAATCTGTTCCCAGCAAACTCATTAAAGAAGTAAGTTGGACAGTCTTATCTTAGCTTGAAGGGAGACAGAGAATACACAGAAACGACCCTGTGTTTGAGTGAATGTCATGAAATGTTTATGGAAATCATGTTTCATAACCCCTCTGTGCTTCTTCACTCCTCAGAAAGGACAACATCTAGAGCCGTTCCTGCAGTCCTTCTTTAACTCCTGTGAGTCTCCCAAACCCAAACCCAGCCGGCCGGAGCTGACCATCCTGAGCCCCACGTCAGAGAACGATAAGAAGGTTGGTCAAATCCACACTGGCATTATTCCGTCTAAGACGGATTCGAGAGACCGCAGATAGATTGCGGCTAGTCTGGGTTGTTAGATGTTTTGGAAACTGCAAAGACTGCGGCTTGTATTTTGTTGAGTTAGATTTTAATTTTAAATGTATTTGTATTACTTTTATCACTTGTATTATTGTTTTTATTGATTTTATGTAAAGCACATCGAGCTGCAATTCTTGTATGAAATGTGCTATATAAATAAAGTCTTATTTTTATTCATCTACAAACATTCTCAACCAGCTTGACGCGGTTTGGCAGTATGAATGTGAATCAAATGTAACATTTCTGTTAGTAGTGTAGATTTGTAGATAATAGGATTTTTTTTCATTGCATCCAGTCAATAAGTTATTATTTTCTTCTGTTTTATAGCTGTTTAATGAGGTTTTCAAGAATAATGCCAACCGATCGGAGACAGCAGAGAAGAGGCACAATCAGAACTACTTTATGGAGATGATCACTGTGGAAGGAGTGTATGACTACTTAATGTATGTTGGTAAGTGTGGTCTCCCCAATCAATTTTAACACATAAACACTCTCACATATATAACCATCACCATCAGCCGTATTACATTACATTTACAGTTTTACAGTACAGTGCCACCACGCTCTCTCTTATGCCTCCTTGATTGACAGGCCGAGTGGTGTTCCACATCCCTGATTGGCTACACCACCTGCTGATGGGCGGGAAGATCCTATTCAAGAACACATTGGAGGCGTACACAGACCACTACCTGCAGCTGAAACTGGACCAGGTGGTCCAGGAACACCGGCTGGTCTCGCTTATCACACTGCTCAGAGGTACCTATCCTCAGACCCAAACAGAACCATACAGGCCACACCTGCTGGCCTCTGACCAGGGACCATAAAAAGTAGCCAATGGGGTGGGGATTCTCAGAGAATCGTTTACAGCTCAATATGGCTTATTGGTCAGATCCTATATGGAACCATGTTGGTTTCCATACATCCAGTTCCTTCATTGTGATGTGAATATATCCATGTGCGTTGTTTTACTAGATGCAGTGTTCTGTGAGACCAGTGAGCCACGCTGCTTACCAGACAAGCAGAAGAGGGCCAAGAAGACATTTGAGGAAATGATGAAATACATCCCAGGTGAGATCATTGGCACCACATTTATAGTGTGGGCATTGCAAAATTCTTTCTGTTCTTGAATACTAAAATGTTTTCCTTAGAAATGTGCTGTAATAAATGGAATCTACATTGTGGGCTGAACAAAAGTTGTGTTTTTAAAGAGGCATAGTTAATTCCATGATTTGTAGAAGGGAATGGTTTGTCACCATGACCTAGTTCATGTTGTTTGCTTCATACTCTTCCCAGAAAGCAAAATGGTGTCTGTAAACAAATAGTGACCAAAAGAAAACTATCCCTGTGTATAAGTAGGTGGTAAACTGACAGTCAAAAAAATGTTTTAGAGTTCCTGGGTAAATGTATTGGGGAAGAGGCCAAGTATGAAGGAGTCCGTCTGCTTTTTGATGGACTGCAACAACCCGTCCTCAACAAGCAGGTACTGAAGTGCATAAACATCTCGTCTGTCCTTGCAATGTCTTCTCTCCTTCTCTTTCCTACAAACACATAAAGCAAGTTTGACAGAGAAACAGTGTCCTGAGGTGCTCTGATTTATGGAGACGGACGACAATAAATCCACACTACAGAATGCATGTATTTTTTGTGCCTAAAATATTTTTTTTCACAGATTTGTAATACTGTTTGTCTTATGCTGTTTGTACCGCTGCATAAACACAGACACATTATAATCTTGCTTAGCATATACAGGAAATGCGTCCACATGCTGTTCATCCTCTGCTCTGTTCATTCCACAGCTGACTTATGTGCTGTTGGATATTGCCATCCAGGAGCTCTTCCCTGAACTAAACAAGGTAAATAGTTCTGAAGTTGAAATAGTTTACATGTATATATCCGTGGCTGGTGCCCTAGATAAAGTGTAAAAACATAGTAGGATTTGGCTCTTTTTACTTAAAGTACTTAAGTTCAAGATGTCAGGGAAAGCAACCGTAGTCCTTTAATCACTTGGTATTTCCGAAGCAGAAGGAAGGAAAATTCCAGTTTTCCTGTTTATTTTTTTTTTAATCAGCCGTTGATTAGATCTAATAATTTCTGGTTTCATGTACTTCCTCTGGTGTGTTAACCTTTGCCTTGTGGGTGTTTCTACTAGCAGGCCCAGAAGGAGGCATCTCTCATGGCTCCCTGGATGTAGCAAGAGGAACACCTATCACCACTTTCTGCTTCCTGCCTTTCTGCATGTGTGATGTATATGATCTGATTTCCTGGATACAGCCTAGTCTTGGACTGAGAGTATCTTTCAATTGAGAATGTATTTATTGTTTTGTTCCACAACTAGACTTTATATGTGTCGGACAAACTGGAGATGTGTATATCTGTACTTCACTGATCTTTGTCTATGGCCACTGCCCCTTCAGCGAGCATTCTTACTATTAACTGTCCATAACCTTTCCTTTTATACCTAAGTGGCAACTGTGAGAAAAGGGCAGGAAATGAAGGATGTAACTCAGTTTTCATGTATTTAAGCAAATAAAATCTTTAATATAAAAGCCCTGTTTTGATGAAAGAAATCTTACAGTAACAGGAAAGATTGACTTGAAGTATGTAGGAGGAACACTGTTTGCATGTAAAAAGGAAGCGGATTGCTTCTGTCAGCCTTGCAGTCCATGTGATTTTCATTGGCATGTTGTTCTGAGGCCTGTAATTAGACACTTGCTTCCTGAAACATGAGTGGAGGAGGGGTACATACCTTGGATCCTTTTAGAATGCCTTGTGATGATTTACGTTAAGAGAAAAGTTGAACTGTCGGGAAGGGGACGTGCACAGGCACAACCTGTCCACAACAAGGAAGCAGTGTGAATCAAAAATCGATTCTGTGATGAAATTGTCAGGTATTTTTTGAATTCCTCACAACAAAACAAGTGAACTTCCAGGCTAAAATTGATATGATTGTGCACGGACTACTAAAACATTTTAGATGCCTTTCAATGAACATGACACAACTAAAATAAAAGACAATTGTAGAAAGGTCTGTATAAAAGTGACATACTCCATCAAGGTGGATTTACAATTCTGCACTTGGTAATGATCATATCACATCCCTTAAATCCTTACTGGCATCATATGAAAGTGGAAGAGAGGGCATTCAAACCCAGTACAACAATGGTTTGATAACCATAGTTTATGGTTATTAGGATCTAATCCAGATGTCACAAAAACATTTATACAACAGCATATTAAAAGCATTCTCAACATCGAACAGTATTTGTTATTTAGTAAGTGACACAGGTTTAGTCAGCACATATATTTGTTTACTGTAATGCCCCAATGTGCTATTATCATTAATTAAAGTGGCTATCCTTTTAATACTGTTGTAGAAAGATGAATGTCTCAGACGATTGTGGACGAGGACGACAGAAGGCCCAGTAGAACCAGGACCAGGCAGTGGTTGGCAGTGGCAGACAAGACAGAGTTTTGGACCCGAATGCGTCCCTCGACCGTGGGGTAAACTCGTTTCATCTCCGACAGGTATTTGGAGAAAACACTGATGTCCATGTCACCTACCAGGGCAGACATACTTGATGAATAAATAATCAGTCAGCTCTTTCACTCTGCCGCTCATGTGTCCATGAGGCCTGCTCTTATCTGGAAACAGGCACTCTCTCTCCACGCTCTGGTCAACTTGAGAGTCAGACATTACATCCAGTGCACACTATTTACTGTCCACATTGGTTCTTGGTTATGCATAGATAAGGTAATGAGACTCAGTTGTATTTCATTATCACTCTGTTTGAAAACATCTGGTTGTGCTGGAGAGGTCTGAGCCTGTACCTCATGAGTCTAAAACGTGGCACCTTTTAATGTAAAACATCTGGACATAAACTGACCCATGATGTAAATATTTCCACATGCCCTCTTCCATCCTAAATTGCTAAGCCGTCTCCTTAGTCTGACTGGCTTCCTTTCACAAAGAAAAAATGTACTAGGAAACTTATTATCACATTCTCAGATACATTTTCACCTCAAACTTAGTTTTTGCATTGTCAGGAGATATTTAGAGGAGACAATGAGTTTGTGGAATGCAATAATTAGCTTAATACGTTAAACTGTTTATTTATGGAATGAGGCCAGTTAGATTAACCCTTGTGCTGCCTTCGGGTCACATTACCCAAAGGTTCACAACGAACCATCGTTGTGTTTACCCAATTTTACCCAATACAAAAATAAATAAAAAGCATTTTCTTTTAACCTTCGCGATGTGGGGGGTCTGAGACAGCCCGACAGTTAAAAGAAAATGCTTCACTTTGTTTTTGTATGCGGTAAACACAGCAAACTGCAGACTTTACACTTTGTAGGACAAGTCCCTTCGTGTCAGACACTAAACTCACCTGTGTCATGTTTCAGTTTCTCCTCCTTGATCATGGAGAAGCCGTCCCCTCCGTCTACAATGTAGGAGGGCATCACCAGCTTGTAGTCTCTGTTTAGGTCCAGGGGCTCGTACGTGGGCACTCGACACTGGGTACATCGCAGGCTCAGGGATGTCACTCGGTCCCCAGATGGTTGTGAGAGGTCAAATTCTACATGGATTCCTATATAAAATGTAAGAGAAGGATAATAATGATATTAAGACATTATGCACTGAAATAAGCCTTCAGAATCTGAAATACAAAACAATTAAAACCCCTCGCTGGAAAAAAACCCATAATATTCAAACATGCGTTGCCAACGGCCCCAAAAGCCATAATTATAAGCCATAAGTGGTATAAGTATTTCAACTATTATTGCCTGATCCTCAACTTACTTCTCCTTTACTGCCTTGACATGGACCTAACTGACCTGAAACTTGGAGGAATTCTCCAGAGTTACTGCCATATCTCCTGACTGAGTGTTCAAAAGCCTTTTTCAGTGTCGAGCCCTTCAGTTGGACCAGGTCAAATGTAATGCCAAACGGTAAGACTGAAAGAACTTCCTCCATGGTGATGGTTCCTGTAAGCAATGTATCACAGAAACAAATTGAAGTCATTGCCTCATATGTCACATGGAATGTCACAAGGATTATGTATTTTGTATGGAGTTACAAAATACTCTTCCTGACACATTTTTTGACTGATGCGATTTATAGTCCGAAAAATGTGTATATGTGTGAATGTGAAGGGGGAGAGGGCAGTGTTAGGGTTATCACATGACTTTGCATCTACATGAGCAAGATACATGAGTTATTTATGAGATTTACATGACAGAAAAGTGACGTACCATTTTTGTAGCGTTCATCTATTGAATTTCTTATGGCTCCACTGTTCAGGATGCACAAGCCCACGTGATTCCACTGGACCTCATCTGAATACTTGATGTTGTGATTAATCTAGGGAGAGAAATTTGGAAACTACATTTTAAAATACAAAAGCCCACATCGCTTCTCAGTCAGATACTAATGACGACATGATTTATGGTGAGAAAGTCACCCAACAGCAGTGGAGGACCCCCCCCCCCCCCCCCCCCCCCGAGACCTGGAATTTGTTAATCATTTTACACAACATAAGATTTCAGGAGGATATGGTAACAGCAGGGTGTTTGGCTGTACACTCAACATTTTCAGACAATGTTGAACGGACAGTTCATCCATAACAAGTTTACAAACTGCTACACAGCAGCAAGTTGTTTGAATAGTTCTGTATCACTTATGATCATACTTTGTTGCTGCACAATGAAGCATCTAATGGGATGAATTTATGAATGGGTTCTGCCTCACCTGTGTGGACTTTCTGGCCACTTCTAACAGACCCTGACTGTCTATTTCTTTTGTTTTTGTGATTCCAGTATGTCTCATTTGTCCAACCAGAATACACAGCCATTGGACCTCAGTTTAACAAATCTATAAACCTGATTAGTTGATGATGAGGAAGACTCTACACTTGTCACTCACCATAGCGTCACAGATTAGGTTTCCAAGGTTGCACTCTCGGAAGCGACACTCTTCAAAGGTACCATTGAGGTACACTAAGGTCTTTCCCACAAACTCGGAAGAGAACTGGGCCAGGTTCTTCTTCCACTCCTCCACCTCAGCCAGAATACCCGCGTCTGAAACAAGTGTTTCCAAGTAACAGTAGTAGTCAGAACCTCTACTATGGAAGCAAATCATTGACAATGTTATGTCTGCCTGCAGCTACACCTGGATTCACCTTTTCTTTAACATTGAAATACATTCATATTTCAATTTTAAAGAGGTGAATTCAAAACCAACAAATTCGGTGATGTTTAAATTTCAAAATTAAGTATTCAATACCTTTTAAAATTCAAAACATTATGTCACTGATTTGCTTCCATACTTTACTAACATGTTTGGGTGTACCACAGCTTCAGCATGACAACACTATTTTGTCAACAGTCAACAGTTTTTAACCAGCTTTGGTATCTGAGGGTGGCAGGTTACCCTGGGCAATGTTGCTATCCAGCAGGATGGGGTTCCCAGCAGCCTTCAGCACGTTCCCTTTTGGGTCAAAGGTCACCTTAAGGTATCCCAAGTATTTCCCAAAAGCGAAAGCCTGGACCACCGGCACGTTTCTCCCATCCTCTGACCGCACCATGAATGGATAGGGACCTGCGGGAACCTCTGAGGACGGGGCGCTGCCTGACAGATCAGACAGACTCGTGTTTAGAGAAACAGGGCCATGTACATTCATACTGTCCTCTGAGAGGTTTGCCCTTTATCCGAGCCTTTTATCTTGTTTCACAGATGATAGATGGATAGATATGGGTGAGACTAGGGAGAGAAGTTACAATTACCTACCTGTGTAGAGAAAAGTGTTGGTGTGTCCTCCAATCACAACATCTACTCCTCTCACTCGCTTGGCAATCTTTTTATCCACGTCAAACCCAGAGTGACCGACGGCAATGACCTTATTGACCCCCAGGGTTAGAAGTTTATCCACTTGCAGCTGCAGAGCCTCCACTTCATCCTCGAACTTCAGGTGTGGACCTTAGAAGATGAAAGACACAACGGTATGGTTCAACGTTCTCAACTGTAGTTAAGCAGTGTCAGGTTGGGGTCATGTAGAAATGTATGTCAAGGGTGTTAAGCTCAAGTTTATGCTGACAGATGTTCAACTAACAACCAGTTTAAGGATATACGAAAAGTGATGTTTACCTGGTAAGGATAACTGCGGGGTTTCTGCTGTGGTGTAACCCACAACACCCACCTTCTCAGAGTCCACAGTAAACACCTTGTAGGGTTGGTAGTAGCCACTAATGGCTGGGGCCAGGACTTGGTCTGCCTTGATATTGGCACTGAGCACAGTGAAGTTTACCTTCTGCAGAAAGGGTTCGACGAGACCCTCCACTCCGTTGTCAAACTCATGGTTCCCAAATGCCTATGTAATACCAGGAAAAAAACGTGAAGTTTCCATTCAAAATGATTTTTTCTGTAATTATAGAAGTTTAACTGGCTCTACTCTGCGTCATTCTCCTTTGTTAAATATTGTAATGTTTATATGAAATACATCTCTGACTCCTTGGTGTAAGGTGTGTACTACTACGCAATTTCGAAATGCAACATGCCGTAGCCCACCATGGCATTATATCCGAGCTTGTTCATGAAATACGCCGCCTCTTCGCCCTTGTAATAGTTGAACCACACGGTCCCCTGATACTGATCTCCCGCGTCCAAAAGCAGCACGTTCCGTACCGAATTCCGAATTTCTTCTATTTTAGTGTACCTCCTGGCAACTCCTGCAAAGCAAGGACCTTTGGGGTCACATTTTCCCGAGTCCCGGCTGGTCTCCTCAATACGTGCGTGACAATCATTGGTGTGAAGCAATGTAATCTCGAAAGTTAAAACACTCTCGATAAATATGAGCAAAAAGAGTGAAGCCCACTGCGCGCACCAACACAGGGAAGTACGTACGCACATCTTAGTGTGCGTAAAAGCGCAGCAGACTGGGAACTTTTAAACGAGCAAAGTGTGTAGGCGTGATTCAAGGGGAACAGATATGCATCCGTCCAGGTCCAAATTCTTCTAATCCAAAAATGTTATGTGACATTATAAACGTCATCCTGCAAAATCGTTGACTTCCCTACTTTTCTCTTGCGTTTATCACATTATATGTATTTTTTGGTTTGTTGCTAAAACAAATTCACCAAGTGACCAAATTATGTCTAGTGATCAACATAGTTTATGTTGATTGTAACGTAAGGAGATAACCCAAGCAAACTGTGTAGCCTACAAAACACGAATTATCTCTACTGTGAGAGATGTTCTCTCACAGTAGAGATAATTCGTTCTCTCACAGTAGAGATAATTCGTGTTTTGTAGGCTACACAGTTTGCTTGGGTTATCTCCTTACGTTACGGAGGTCGCTGCCACCTACATTGGGAGGCATAAAACTACGTTCCGAAACCATCGCTGTATTTAACCATGGCCTACTTGGTTACAGTGAACATTCAGCTACGCCCCTTAGTGGACAGAAGACGTAGTTACTTACAGTATTATACAATCGCTAAGACTATTTTTTCAATATTTTTAACAAGTTTCCTAAACTCTTGACACAGTTAGCACAACACCCGTCTGTGTTGGCTATACAATTAACACATTTGTTGTTGCTTTGACACAAAATGCATAGAGTAAACAAATTGAAAATGCTTGAACTTCTTTTACACACAAGCTCAACCACGACCAAAACTATCGATGCCCAATTTACCAATGCTTTCACACTGTATGTCAGAACGATAACATCATGTTCAAAACCTAACTTATTGGTTAAAGTCAAAGTGAACAGCTGTTGTGAATTGAAACCTAATATTTTTATGACATTGTGCTATGATTGACTAAATTTCCTGTTGAAAGAGAACGTGTTAGTGTTGACATTGTGTATTGTTCAGTGTATTTTTGTGTTATGAAAATTCGTGTTTGAGTTTAGTTTACAATGTGTGATTTTGAGCATGAAATTAACCGTTTTGCCAATTGTGTGTCGTAGGTGTGTTGGTGCGTTAAGAGTTTAGGAAACTTGTTAGAAGTTTTGAAAAAATGGTCATAGCGATTGTAAAAAACTGTAATAGCAGTTATGCTTAATGAATGTTAGTCACTCGGAGAGCTAAAGATACAAGAACAAAGTGGAAAGACCTAATATACCATAATTCCGATGTGATTCAATGTGAGCATTTGAGGCATTCTGTAAAATCTACTGATTTTACAGTTTTTACTGCCTGAACAAATCTGTCTCTTCCAAACCTTTATCTTCTTTCCTCTGTGCAAAGTCTGGTCTTCCATGTTTAGTTGCATGTTTTCTCCTCACCAAATCAATTGTTTCTCTGCTGAAGGAGAGAGGACAGATTAATTTAAAGTTAATAAATTATTGCCATGGATAGAATGTGCAGGAAATCAAGACTTTCTCTCCACCATTTGCATTTTGCTTTCACATGCCATTTAAAATCCCTGAGCCTGTCCATGATCATATGATCACAACTTAGATGAATCAGTACAGGAAAGCCTTCTTCCAAGGTAGATGTGTCAAAATGTCAATTTTGACGTTTGTCCTTGATGCATGTGATCAAATTGTGATCCCTCTGAATATCTATTTTCTCTCCCAATTAGTTTTGAAGGGCTTCAAACAAAGCGCACGGTTGCATTATTTGACATTTTTCTGCTTGAACACTGCCTGAAATGAAGTCCCTGAGCTTAGCTTTGCCTGACCCTTGTCATGAGCTGAGATAAGCTGCACCTCATTAAAAGTAAAGATGGAAACTTTGATGTGCAGGCTGCATGGCAGGGGGTGGTACATAACACCTTACACACCTCATGAAAATTTGATTCCAGTCGAAATTGACACAGAAACTGACATAGTTACATCTAAATGTTTGATATTTCTGTTCGTAATTAGAAGTCTGGATTCAGTCCCAAACTCAAGAGGGGCCGCTATGGGCAGCCGCTACATCAGTCTTTGTTATTTTGACCCATCGCAGCCTCATCATTGAGTGTGCGGGCACCGTTTTTTTCCGTTTCCATGACAAGTAAACACTGGGAGTGGTCTTCACTTCACTCAGCAGTCAGGACATTGTGGAGCTGCAAGGAGAAACTGACAGGGAAGAAATCCCTCTTTACCCATGAGCCAGACAGGGCAGGAAGTAAGAAAAGGGCCATAGAGCAGTAGATTCAGCTATCATACAATCCTTGATATATAACGTACAGCTGTCCTTAATCAATTAGCCAGGACGAGATTATTCACAGCTTTGGTTTCTTCATTTCTTGCAGACAGGGAAGAGGCATCAGTCGAATAACAATGTTGTTTTGTGCTCGTCTATTCTTGGCAAGACAAACATCCTCTGGCCCTCCAATGCTCCCATCCCACCCATTATCATAGATGTGTTATTAGCACTTCTCTGTCCACTAAGGATTTATCACACACACAAACACACGCTTGTGAATGCACACAAACACACACACAAAGCCCGAGGCTTTTACTTCTAGGAGGTGATAAAGTGTTATATCTCACTGATGGTATCTACAAACAATATCAGCTGCTTGTGGAGGCTGGGTGCTGTCCATGTTCTTTATCGCAGAGTGGAGAATCTCAAAATATTCAAACATTAAAAGCACAGATGTTCAAGATCTTTCTGAAAGGCAACTGTGAAAACCTCTTTTGCCAACACAATGTTAAGCTGATACTAAGTGTTATCAACCCCACAAAATGTCTAAAACTCCATAAGATGGCTATAACCTAACCATCTTTAAGGTGCTTCTTTGGACACAGCTTGAACGTTTCATAAAATATCTTTAAACATCTTCAGATATCTAACTGAATATATCTTGAGATGCGTTGGGACATGCCTAAGGAGTCTCATCAAAATACATGACACAAACAGACATTCTTTATCAATTGCTCAAGTAAGTGTGGACTAATTCCAACACTGGATACCTGTTGAGACAGGCATACTCCATAATCCACCACCTAAAGGCTCTCCATGATCTCTCAGACATTATTACACTAAAAGGAGTCTGACCTCAATAGGCAACATTTGTTTTATCATTCATCCCCCAGCACCACTTCTTATAAGTCGTACACTTGATACCAGGAAACAGAACACTGGTCAGGAGAAAATGAGCACTCAGTAAACGCTCATTCAATTCTTGATGGATCACACATCAGTCGTATACTGGTATGTGAACCTCCATCCTGCATGCCATGAACCTGAATCATGAATCTGTAAACAGACTAAAGAGGCACCGGATTCAATGTGGGATTCTTGAGATCCCTAGTCCGGGCATTCGTTTTGGAAACTTCATAAACACACAACCAGTGGAAAAAAGAAGCCTAGCTTCTCCCTCTGGCTCCTGTCACATTTTTAGCAGCAGGTCTTTAGAGAGCGGCCTTGCTGACAGGCAGATCACGAACAGACACCATATGTCCTCTGGCAGCCTGTTCTTCAGCTTGAAGCACATATAATACCAAGAGTGTAGGAGTTGATATCTTGGATGTGTAAATTAAAAAAACAATTGTGTAAACACTTTAAGAAGTATTGATCCCTTCAGTCTTAGCACATGGAAATGACATCATGCCGACTGGGCCTGTGTTCTGCTGAGTAACATGGCTGCACAGCTGCATACATGACCTATGTCTGAACCCCTCAGTGTAGCAAAGCTGGGATCACCTGTCATAATCACTCTGAACTCTTCTATGATCTGATGTCCTACTGCCTACTACTCTCTCTCTCTCTCTCTCTCTCTCTCTCTCTCTCTCTCTCTCTCTCTCTCTCTCTCTCTCTCTCTCTGTCTGTCTGTCTGTCTGTCTGTCTCTCTCTCTCTCTCTCTCTCTCTGTCTCTGTCTCTGTCTCTGTCTCTGTCTCTGTCTCTGTCTCTGTCTCTGTCTCTGTCTCTGTCTCTGTCTCTGTCTCTGTCTCTGTCTCTGTCTCTGTCTCTGTCTCTCTCTCTCTCTCTCTCTCTCTCTCTCTCTCTCTCTCTCTCTCTCTCTCTCTCTCTCTCTCTCTCTCTCTCTCTCTCTCTCTCTCTCTCTCTCTCTCTCTCTCTCTCTGTCTCTGTCTCTGTCTCTGTCTCTGTCTCTGTCTCTGTCTCTGTCTCTCTCTCTCTCTCTCTCTCTCTCTCTCTCTCTCTCTCTCTGCCTCACGTTCTCTCCATCCAGGGTTCATAACAAGCCATTAGGTTTAGACTCTTTAAGACTGACCCCGCTCAGCTTGTTCACCTCTCACAGGTCTCACATTTTAAACTAGAATTGGAATAAACCATTTCCCAGAGTGATTAGTTTGCGGGGGTGGTGTAGGACCTCACATCCTCACAGTAGGGATCTGCCCTCATTCTGGGCTTGCCCTATTTGGTGTCAGCTTTCACAGCTGTCGACCAAAAAATGCCCATGCCAGCAACAAACAACAAAAAAAGACTCAAAATATCAGAAATGTGTCTACAGCTGTGAGCAACACATTTAGAAAAAAGGTCACATACTCCATAAACTCATGTGAAACGTAAAGCAGAAGGTGTCTTCCGAAGAAGACAAAAAAAAGAGAGAAGAAAATCCTATATTTGTCTGCTTGCATGTGGTCTGATATGAGGAGAAGGAGGCATGCTGGCCACCTTATTGCTTTACTAAATATAGTCCTGCAGGAGATTGGATGTGTGCGTGCTCTGCTGTGCTGTAACGTGTTGTGTGATGACAGGAAGGTGGAGGCATGGTGTTGGGGGTCCTGTTTTCTACTGCTCCTCAAGTGGGTTACAACACCCAAAGCCAACATTCAGTCTGAGTAGGGTAGAGTAGTAGTGGTGGTACCCCAAACACACACACATATGAACATGTATAATTCAACAAACTTAACCCCAATCATTGATCCGCAAGATAAATCTCTGCTTATACTGCTTTCTACAAATATGAATCTCTCTTACTGCAGTGCTTTTAGCAAGGAGAGCACAATTGAATTCTAACTGTGTTTTACAGTGTGTGTATATGTGTAAGTGTGTATGTGTTATGTGTTTGTCTGCATGTGTGTATATGTGTGTGCTTAAGAAGCAAGCAGTGTGATTATATGTTAGTGCACTTATGCTCATGCACGTTTGCACAGCCGTGCCCCCCTGTTGTTTTTGGTTTTGCCCTGCCCTAGTGTTTCCCTGTCTCATTGTCTTCACCTGTGTCTCGTTGAGTTCTCATTAGTTTCATTGTGTCCACCTGTGTCTTGTTTGTTTCTGTGTATTTAGGCTCCTGTTTTGTGTCCATTCTTTGTCTTAGCATTACCCTTTGTCGCTGCGTGTTACCCTGTCTGTGTCCCGTTTTTTTGTTGTTGTAATAAACCCTTATTCCTGCCATGCCTGCCGACTCCCCTGCGTTTGGGTCCAACCCCACCTCACGTCGTGACAGTTGACACTCATTGAATGTGTTTGTTTGTTTGTGTGTGTATTTTCAGATGTGTGGTTACATATCAAGTCTGGAATACCTAATTTTTCCCCGTGGGTATTGAGGTGGAGCATTGTGGCCAAGCTTCGGTGTAAGGTTGTTACAGCCAGTCATGAGGCACAATCAGCAACTCACAGAGAGACTGTCACTGATGGCTGTCTTTAGAACAGACAGATACCTAATGGATGCTTTTATACAAAGTTTGAAATGACAACATACTCACAGAGGGAGGAATGTGAGAAATAGAACAGTTAAAAACTTGACAGAACAGGATGTCACATGAGGCATCGGCACAGCAAGCCATAAAAGCAATGAAGGTTGCAAATTTCTCTGAGGGTGCGTAACACATTTCCAGTAGTATCGACTTGAATAAACATTTTAGAACAAAATCAATAATTGTTTTTTTAAATGCACTCTCTTTTCCATATGAAAGTGTTGAAACAATTATTGGTGTCAGAGAAAAAACACAGCCCTAATGTCAACAGTCCTGATAAGAAATGTTGCACCTTAAGTCGATGTGAATTGTCACTCAGGGCACAATGACTCCTCATTTGTACATTTATTGATCAGGTGTATGCATTCTGTAAATATTTTGAGGAACAACAATCATCACTTTCATCAATTTGTGTTTCAATTGAGTTAAAGTACTCTAGAAGCATCAACGCTGGTCATGTCTTTGAGTGACTTTGATAACCTGTTTACTCATTCCCTGATAGTTTGTTTGATTAAATCCCCCATAAATCTCAGGCTTCCTCATTAATCTGTATCTAACTCAGTGTAACGGTCGGACACCTTGACACTTCATGCCTAGGCTGTGTCTGATTGAAATTGCTGGGGTCAGGCCCCCAACAGTCAGGATATCAGGTATCACAAGACAAGCTATGTCACTGCTCAACTTAACCTGTGTTTATTGAGAGTGAGCAACATGAAAATAGTACAGCACTTTGATAAACTAGAATTGAATCTGCCTTGAGGTCAAGAGACCACGCTAAGAAGCACAGGTCATTGTTTTAAGATTCCTAATAAAGTTCTTACATGGAATTGAATTTCAAACGAATGGGTTGTCATCAAGCTCTGTGGAAGCCTGGTAATGACCATTCATTTGAATAAGGTGTACTGGAGCAGGGAAACACCTAAAACATGCAGGACAGCGGCCCTCGAGGACCAGGATTGGAGAACCCTGCCCTAAACTCTCTGTCGGAAGGCAATCCAGAACATGCTTCCTGTCAGAGCTCAATCACTGAATCAATTATTTGTTCAGGAAACTGCACAATCGACACAACCCCCCAACTGACGTGTGTAAATGACCCGGGCACAGGTCCAAAATCTCTGTGTATCTGCTGTCCAAGACAGGAAGGATAAACGGCAGACATTCAAACAAGTGGATGGCATCTAATGTTTCATTACCCACACTAACCCAAGGGCTAGACAACTCGCAATCAATACATTAGCGCATGTGTTCCTTTTTGAAATGCGATAACAAAGTCTACAGCATCTAATCTGTTCTGCAGCTCACGTAAGATTATTGTCCCGCAGCAGACAGGGGCGTCTGCCTCTGCTGGAGGTCAGAACTGAGGGTATTGTTAGATACCAAACAAAAACTTGACTCTGTGCACCTAACACTCTTTGCTGACATTTTTGCTGACTTTGTACAAGACAGAAATATCACAAGGGGAAGTGGCTGAGCTTGTTCGTTGTTAAGGTTTCCCGAAGGTCACATATTGATGTTTCAGAGTTGTAAAAAAGACAAAGGTCTAGCGGCATCAATATTTTAGGTAACCGTTGGGATCTGGCTTGTAGTGACCTCCTAATAGTCGTTTGTCTGTGAAAGATGTAGGGCAGTTTCATCTGTCTGTCTTGAACCTTGATTGGTAATGGTACTGAATGTTTAAGGGCCCAAATGAGTTAAATTGCATTGATTTTCAAATCATGCTGGAAAAGCAAGCTGTGGCCTGTGAAAATGTATATGTCATGTATAAAACCCCACCATCCTACATAAAACATTATGAAGAAGCTTGATGGAGTGATGTAGGAAGACATCCAGTATTTATCTGTAAATAAAACGTATCAAAAACATGTCATTGAAAGCTTTGTTAAAATTCTACACTGGTCCCAGAATCCGCCAGGTAGATGTGCAAAGTGTTGCCCTGTAGAGGTGAAGGCTGGAGCTGGAGGCTAGAGGTGGAAGCAAGAGGTAGAGGCCAGAGGTGGAGGCTAATCTACTACTACGAGCCATGCTTGGGTCCAGACTCTCCTTGGGTATAACCTCCTGAGAAAATGGCTTTAGAAATGTTTACATTTTACGTAACATACGTGTTTGGGTTTGGTTATAAACATATTTTAAGGTTAAGGTCACAACCTAGTTTTCTTATTTATCATAGTTTTGCATCTATAAATTAACTAACTAGAATACTAACTAAGTATATTTCTGAGGTTAATCACATTTTGTGACATCATTGGAAAGCCTTCTCTATTTGACAAAAAATAAAAAATAAAGAACAGTATTGCTGCAAAGTTATTAGCCCAAAACTCACAGTGTACATGAATGGATTTCATATAGTATAGTACTGTGCCTATAGTACTTGCCTAGCTGGAAGCGGCTATAGAGGAACTGTAAATACCTACTGTATACCTATCTTTAGTATACTGCATATAGGCAAAAAGTATTGTATTATTCTCAGTGGGTAGCTCTCCACGGTCCTGGGTAGCTGCAGTCCAGAATACAAGAGTATTAGGTGTGGTATCTAGGTGGAAGCTGATATTACTAGCACCTATGCAGAATCTACTCTGTGTGGTTTTAAGGTGCTCCAGAGACTTGATATGTCCTGTAAACACACACCTTCACACACACACCCACACACACATACATCCACGAGTACACAGACCAAAATGCAGACACTACAGGTGCCCAGAATGGTCAGTGAGGACCACATATAATAAACCCAGTACACTAAGGAACCAGGAAGTCATTGTTTGCTGTACAGACGAAACACATGACCTTCATGCTCACTATTATTCCCCTCGCTGTATCTTCAAAATGGAGTTTGCAGTCAGCCTACAAGGCAAAGCAATGGTTAACCTCTAAAACTATACCTAGATGTGTGAATATGTGTTAACCCTGTCAAAGAAAATGCTTGAATTTTCACACACTTGAGGAGAAGATGGCGAATGAATGAGAGATACCAAAGAATGAGAGCCAAGGTGATAGAAAGATTGAATTAGGACAACGCTTTATAAAGAGCCCCATGGCTATGCAGCTAGCTAAACACATGGGTGCCAGATTTAAGCGAGATATTTTGCATTATTAAGTAGTCTTCAAAAATAGTGTTGTTAAGAGGTTGACTGTGACCATCAGGAAATCTGGGGCACTATGACCCAGTAAATGTTAACACCCTAGAAGACAACAGTTGTGATCAATGCCGCTTGTTTGCCGTCAGGTGCTGCAGCTGTATAAAATCAAGACTTGAGGTTTCTCTCACCAGTAACTACAGAGGCGCTGGATATAAGCAGAGAGCATGACAACCTCACCTTCAAATGATTACGCAAAGGGTGGGATACGGAGCGTCTGCCTGGTGTTGCAACATCAGTATGCTGTCTTTTTCAAAATATGCAAACTTTGAAGACACTGTGTTGAGTCGTATTACGACCGACAACGTGAGTATATTCATCGATTTAAATGGATACTTTCAAACTATTCTGTTAGACATTTGAAATAATACTATAGTAAGTGCAATGACAGAAAATGAAGAAGAAACGGACCAAATTATTTTTCTCCCTTCCCACAATAATAAGCTACACATTTTGATCAGATGGATTGAAAGAGAAATAGAGACAAAAGTACTGAAAGGGGATGCTCGATACTTCTAAAGATAAAGAAAGACGCCTCATAAAATGAAAAAAATTATAAACAATAACAGCCAATTATATTAAAATCACCTGAGGAGATGGACATTTCAAGTCATTTAAAGACAACGCCTGCTTTCAATGGACAAATTATGAACTCCACAAACGATACATCTGTGACAGATTCACCTAAACTGGAGGAGAACACGGAGAGTCTTGTCTTTCAAACTAGTTTGGCCGTAATTCTTTCCATTATTACACTGGCTACTACTTTATCAAATGCATTTGTCATTGCCACGATTTCTCAGTCAAAGAAATTGCAAACACCAGCAAACTTTCTCATAGCTTCATTAGCCGTGACTGATCTTTTGGTGTCAATTTTGGTGATGCCCATATGCGTTCTTTACACGGTGATCCACGTATGGACTTTGGGGCAGGTAATATGTGATATTTGGTTATCCTCTGATATAACATGTTGCACTGCGTCTATCCTGCACCTGTGCGTAATTGCTTTGGATCGATACTGGGCGATAACTGACGCGGTCGAATATTCCAAGAAGCGCACCCCAGCGCGCGCGGCGGGGATGATCGCTACCGCCTGGGTCATCGCCATCTCCATTTCCTTACCGCCTCTGTTCTGGCGGCAGGTGAAAGCGGAGGAGTTAACGACTTGTAATGTGAACACGGATCATATTTTTTACACTATTTACTCCACGTTTGGGGCATTCTATATCCCCACATTGCTGCTTATTGTGCTCTATGGACGGATTTACGTTGAAGCCCGTAAGAGAATCTTGAAACAATCACCCAAAAAGGTCGGGAAAAGACTCACTTCAGCGCACTTGGTCACCAACTCGCCAGGATCTGTGGCGTCAACTACCTCTATGCAGTGTGGGAGACACGATGTGCACTCAAGTGATACTGGATCTCTGGCGAGTGACAATCAAGTGAAAGTAACTGTGTCAGATGCGCTGTTGGAAAAGAAAAGAATATCAGCAGCTAGAGAGAGAAAAGCCACAAAAACTTTGGGGATAATATTAGGTGCGTACATCATATGCTGGTTGCCGTTTTTTATTTATACACTGGTGGTAGCCACTTGCTCAACTTGTTTTTACCCAGAGCTGTTTGACTTCTTCAACTGGCTTGGTTATCTAAATTCTCTGATCAATCCCATCATATATACTATGTCCAACGATGACTTTAAGAAAGCTTTCCACAAACTCGTGCGCTTCAAATGTTGCAAGTTATGAAAAATGTCTTGACAATTATCTTCGCCTTCAATATTGTAAATTATTCTTATTTACATACCTATATGGTAAGTAATAATTTAAGTACAGAATCTAGGTTTTAACGCCTGGATATGATTTACAATGAGTTAGGATGAGTGTCAGAAATGAAATTCTTTTGGCAACCATTTATGGTCATTAAGTTGGTTGGATAAAACTAACTATACGCAAAATACATTTTGAGGTAAATTTGTCTAAAATTATTAGACAGGCTCGACAAATCTAATCGGCAATGGCTTTGGGAAACGGAAATGGGTTGTTCGTGTTCCGCATGGATTCCCATTTGGGGAACATGTTGGTGCAGCGCATTCCGCGCTATTCCCATGGCGACTGACCTATTAATGCGCCTCAGATGCGCTGCACAAGGCTGATATCTCTAAAGACTGTTCCCACCAACCAATCTGATATTAAACCATAAACCTAATTGTGCGCTGGGAATTCATGTACGGTATAATGTATTTTATTTGTTACATTTGTTCTATCTTGTTTTGTTTTGCATACTTCTGTGTGTAAAAATATTTGTTGTTTTCTTTGCAAAACTCAACATTGATGTATGTATATTTATTCTGTGGATAAATGATTAAAAAGATCTTAGGTTTCATCTGGCTGAATCAACAGCATTGGTTCACAGGTTGTGGTGTTTCATTTGTAGGCTAATATCGTTTTAATC
Source organism: Osmerus eperlanus (assembly GCF_963692335.1). Classification (NCBI taxonomy): domain Eukaryota; kingdom Metazoa; phylum Chordata; class Actinopteri; order Osmeriformes; family Osmeridae; genus Osmerus; species Osmerus eperlanus. The sequence goes on along the minus strand of NC_085026.1, from coordinate 12,502,359 downwards.
CAAGAAATGCAAGAGTGCTGAAAATGATCATCTTCTGTAATGGTGTCATTTATTGTGTACTAGGTTTAAATAGGATTTAGATTCATATAACTTGAATGTCAAACACAGGCATAGACAGATTTTATTATGGGTGATATTTACCCAGTTATTTTTGAGAGCAGATGAATAAGTTCAATTTTACTGAACAAACATGTAATGTTTGTTTATGTGTGACTGTATGCCTGTGAGAGTGTTTGTACTGTATCCTCATACATAGGAAGTGTGTTTATCTGTGTTTGTGTCTGTATTGCTCAGCCAGTCATTTCACTGCCTTGAGTCACATTATATGAGAGAAAAGGAGAAACTGAAACAGTGATAAATCTTTATGAGAGTATTTATGAAATCCATGTTGACATTGGTTTGTGAAATATATTTCTTGAATCTCTCCAAGTGTGGAAGTCCTCTTTTCACTCTGAGAAAAGCTGTTAAATAAAGGCATGCTGCTAAGACATGTTTGTTTCCAACTGCTCTATTTCAGAAATGTAATGAGGAAATGTAAATAATTAATTACATTTCAAATCCATTAATTTACAGAAAACTGGATTAAATTTAACCTAACCTTATTAGGCAGAAGGTATTGGAGGAGCTACTCTGCTCCCTCTTGTGGACAACATGGTGAAAGGAAGCACTTAAGTGAACACTGGCTGATGTCAAACTCTCAATCCATCCATCCATGTCCCTTTACTCTGTAAGCTGGAACAGCACATCACTGGTTGGTTCCCAGACAATACGAGATCATCTGTGTATCTGAGATCCTCACTGAAGTGTGAACTCACCACTTTCACCTGGTCCGGCCTCACTCCCCTCCGCCTCATTACTCTCCTCCTCATCTCGCTACACTCCCCTCCAACCTCCTGCAAGCCCCCCAAATCGTATCCCTCCCTCGCCTCCCTACCCTCCCCCTTGCCTCTACCCCTCCCCCCTTTCCTTCAACCTCACATCTCTGCCTTTCAAATCCCCTGACCCCCAGCCCCTAGCCCCCCAAATCAACCTGTCTGTCTCCCTACCCTCTACCCTACCCCCTAATTCTACCCTCACTAGCCAGGCCTCACCTGTAGCATCCAGTAATCCCAGGCAAGCTCTAGATGGTGTCACCTGGAGTTAATCTATGACATCCGTTGTGCACCAATAAACACCTCTTCTCCATGTATGGAAAATAAATAATAATGTTTATTCAAAGTTAATATTTCCAACATGGTTCACCATATCTATGGGAACAGTGTGTTGGGGAAAACAGTTTTGTTAACAAGTTGACTTGATTTGCAACCTATTTGGGGATCCCCAACATTACATGACAGCTACTTCAGCATTGTAGACATGGCTTCCCCATGTCAAGACTTGGTTGACCTAGAACATGCACTATGAATATTTTATAGAGAGAGAGTAGTTGCAGTCAGGGGAATATGGTACAGTATGTCATTTCAATGAAGGAATAGTTCTGAATCTATAAAGTTATAGAGCCAATCAATGTCTCTCATGTTCTCCAGCATTACCTGCAGAAATATGCACATGTGCATAATGCATAACAACTCATTTCACAACCATGATTTATGCTCCACTTAAGTCTCCTGCGTCAGGCGCTCTCTACGGTAGGTTTGTAGGTTGCAGGAAGGTGTTGGGGAATGAATCAGGAAAGACATGCAGGTGTAATGAAGTCATAAAGCATGCTTATCTGGTACGCAGCTTTGCTAAACAGCTTTATTGTTTCACCCTCCATGTCCTCTGAGAATGCAGCATTCATCAAGAACAATGGACTCTTAAAGTTCCGTCTGCCACCACAATATTACCCTCCTTATCCCTTGACTAATTTCAATTGACCTTGACACAGAACGAGCACGTAAATAATTCACCCCATCGTGTTGCATCAAAGGGTAGAGGCATGTTGACAAATACAATCTATGGTCTGTGGTGATAAACAACAAGATTACAGTAAAGCACTCTGGGATAATCAACACCCTTCAGTAATTCTGAAGGGTGCAGCAGAGAGAGACTATAACTCTGACTGTGTAAATCTAGAGTTTTGCAGTAACAGGTGTGGGTGGGGCCTGGAATAGAGTACCAATCACTGTCTTATTTATGGCCAGTTACACTTACAAGCACACCTGATTGTGACTAAATTGGACCCATTTTGCTCCCAAATGTTGATAAATGGACTGTGTGTTTGTGTGGTAATGATGGTGTGTCCTTTCTCCGATCTCATTAAGTGCATTCACAAGGCTCAGAAGCCTAGGCGCTAGCTCTCCTTAATGCATTGTGCACTTCATTCTTGTATCATTCACAGATTAATAAAGCTTTGAAATTCAATGTGCCAGGCATCGTGACTCAGAGGCCTCTATAGAATTCTATGATTAGGTTATCCTATAGCACACCTTGGTTTTTGGTGCACACCCTGGTTTTCAGAGCACTCCAGCGACATCCAGACAAGTCACTTCTGCTTTCTTTCATCACAACCAGATGGAAAATCTGTATTTAAGTAAATAAATGTACCCATGCAAAGGATTGTGGGATCGTTTGTGTTTGTGTGATGCAGAAGTGCCCTCTAGATCCCACACTTTTCAAGTTAAATACCAGAGGTTAAACAGATATTATCGACATTAATAAGAGACAAAACAAAACACACAATCCTTCTAACTATCACGTTTACACCAGAGACTTCTTAAAATGAAAAACTATGCACAAAATTACAACTTCATGCATCAAAACACTGAACGTCTGGATGATGAATATATCGTTTAGAAAACAATTTGTTTCAACAGTTGTCCCCACAGGGCCACACTGCAGGTTGTTTCAAGCCTGGGATGAGGCCCCTGAGCAGGGATGCTCCTCTCAGCACCCCACTACCCCAGACAGATATATTGGCTGTCCAAATCTGTGCATGAGCAATGAACATCATTATGGATAGGCTACTGAGATTCAATTTTAGTCTCTGCCTCACACACACAAGAATACACACAAACACACGCATACACACACACGCTCACACACACGCTCCCACACACACACTTTCTCATGGTTTATGACTCTTTCACATACACCCACACACATCTTGATAAACGGTTGACTACTATTCACGATGGTACAAGATGATGTCTTGAAAGAGTAAACGTTTACTTACAGCCAGAATTGATGCTGATCAATACTGACTGGGGGTCATGTTGTGTTATGATTGCCTGTCTGCCTTTGACAGCAAAATATATGGATCACTGATGAAAATCCTGTTAGCTCATACACAAAAATATAGGGCAAATAATAGCGGTTGTATTTTACGAAGAACAACATATTTACTACTGAACTACTGTAGTGAACTGAAACATTTGGAGACCAAGGCCATTAGGATGAGAATGACTAACCCTGCAATTACACTGATGTTATGCTGTGTGAATGACAGTTAATCCAAGGTATTCATAAATCAGTTCAGTTCAATCACCCACAGCAGAGCAACTGAAAGATCTGGAAATGCCCCCCAAAATAATTTCTCATAAATAAGAGACATTACTGTAGTTCTCTGACTGGACAGATTGATCATGTGCATTACATCAGTCCTTCAGTCCACTAATCACTGGATAACGCCATTACTCTTTTTTTATATGAGCTGCCATACAACCCCCCCCCACCACCACCACAAACACACACACAGTCTATTTCCTGTTTAGAGGCATCTACGCCACTCTATTAGCAGTTCCCACCAAACCTTCACCGACGTAAACCAATAGTACCCTCAGAGGAGGGCAGACTCCTAAACTTCCTGTGACCAGTATAACATATTTTCAAGGTTTTACATACAGTAATGTACTTGAGTTTGACTTTTAAACATAGTTAAAGACTAAGAAATGTCACAACATAGTGTTATTTGTTACAGTTTTACATCTCTAACTTAATTAACTAGAAATACACAGCTATTCCTGAGGTTGTTTACATGAGTAAAATCATTAAAAATCCCATGATGCCTTCTTATGTTGACCAAATAAATAAATACAAAGGGAAGTATGGTTACAAAGTTAGTAGCCTAAAACCAATGTCCAAATATTGAGGAAAGGGAGCGAATTGTTGGGTCTCAGGAGGGTATAGTTGCCTCAGACTGGTGTCTCTCTGTGGGGTTGGAGCTGATGTACAGCAGTTTTGTACCCCTAGCGAGGCACAGTGTTGTCCTGCAGGTCAGACATGTCTCTGAAAAGCTAACAGCTGGCCCACCTCCCTCCATCTCCCCATTCTCCTGTTTTTTTACTCAGTTTATCACCTTCCTCCACTTTTCCTACTCCCCTGGTTTCCTACCTCTTGCTCTTTCTGCCTCCCCCATTACCCCATCCCCTCGAGCCCTAATTTACTCCACCTGTCTCCCCCGCTGTCTTTGCCCGCCTTCCCCTTCTCTCAACCATCTCCCCTAATCTCAGTAGACCTGAGCACCCTCACCTGTCTCCCCAGTCTCCCCCAGCCTCCAGCCTCCAGCCAGCCAACCAGCCCCACCTGCCTGCCCTCTTTCTCCTCCCCCTTCCTGCCAGTTAGTCATCACAGCTGCCTGCGGAGAGTGTGATAAATGGGCTCCATTTTCCTGGAGTCCTGGAGACCCAGCCCTCTTGTCTGCCAGTCTCCCATTTCTGATGCCTTTTTACCTTCCTCCTTTCTCCAGGGACATCAGGAAGAGTTCTCCTGGGACTCTCCAGGGCAGTTTCAGAAGGAGAACGCAGAGCCAATTAATCTCCTGGAGTTTACTGTCAGCTCTGGACTGTTTGAACACAAGGGCGCTTTATATCAAGAGATGACAACATTTTTGTGAGGCCAAATCCTGGTGTGTTCTGTGATTTCTGAACAATAAAAACCAGCATATCTATTAATACCAGAATTAAATTTCAAGGCTATAATTGTAAAATTCTTACTTGAAAACCAAGTCTACTGATGCCATTAACTGATTGCATTAACTAACTTTAATTTCACCTTTCTCAAAACTTCCTAATGTTTGTGATGCAATTCTTAAGATTAGAATAAGTAGGTTAACCTGCAAGAACTTGTTATGCAAAAAGTAATGCACTTGTTTTAGCACTCCTAAATATCTGAAGTGTTTCAGATGGCAGAACAACACTCTTTCACATCTTCAAGAGAATCAATTATTTACCTTGTCTTATTCTCTCTCTCTTCTCTCTCTTTTATTCTGGAGTTCTTGTTTTGCTCTGGTTTTCAGAAGGAGAGATATCCCTCTCAGTGTCCTGGCTGTCTTCACTAAAGTTTTTGTAGAAAGAACAAAACAGACACACATCCTGTTCAATTCTTTTCTATTGTGGGGGCTCAACAGACATCCAAGTGGACATCAGTATTCAATATAGGTTTCTGTTGACTTTTGTCTATTAGCGTGTGTATGTGTGAATGTATGTGTGTGTGCATTTCAATGTGTGTTTGTGTGCATGTCTGTGGCCCTGCCATATTGACAGAACCAGTGAGGTGTGCTTTACAGCGGCCCTGTGCTTCATTTACATGTCACAGCATCAAGTCTCTCCACTGCTGACAGAATACATTATGTTATTCGGTTACACTCCGTCGCCCCCCATTCACAGCAATCTCCTCTGCCTGCAATTTTCTTACCTTTGGTTTGCAGGCCAGCTGGATGTTTAGTGCTGCAATCAAACTGAATTGCTTTTCCTCCAGCGGTGAAGTGGTGGTCTGCACATATGGAGCCTCTAAGGGAGGGCTCACGTCTGCTCATCATAGTGGAAGTTATCAAAGCTGAGCAACAACGGCTACCACTCGGGGTGGGGTAAGGGGTGTGTGTGTGTGTGTGTGTGTGTGTGTGTGTGTGTGTGTGTGTGTGTGGGGGGGGGGGGGGCGTCCACAGCTCTGTAGATTCAGCCCAGAGGGAGGGTCAAATTGATGATTTGTTTAAAAGCAGACTTGTGGTAACACACGTTCTGAATGAAGAGTAAAAAGATAGGGAACTTCTGCACTGTTCCATTGGCACATGCATAGCAATGCTATAGCAGCACAATACAAAAAGTAGGTCAATTACAGATTATTTGTGTGCAGTACAAATGACTTTTCGACTCAAATGGATGTTGAAAGACAGTCAGCAGTTAGTTGGTCAAAGGTGGGACAGCAGCTCAGAGAATTCAGAGGGTCATGAGTTTTAGTCAAAAGTAGGGGATTGGGGAATGAGAGGTTTATTTCTCAATATGTTATTTGTTTGTCCATATAGCTTATCCCTGTGTCCTTTTCAGAGAATTAACGTCAAACAATCCTTGTAGCTTTCCTCGATCAGTCTCGACCTGAGTGCACATAGATACTCTGCCCCCTGCTGGATGCACGGCACAAAAACCCGTTACTCCGGTTCAGCGGTGTACCTCGTGGTAGAGCAGGAAAATCTGAGTTCCACATCCAACAAGCTCCCAGGCAGGATCAGCAGAGGGGGTTGTTAACCAACAGGAAAAACGAAGCTTGCCAGTCAGACGGAAAGTGAATGACTGCTCCGCTTAATGAAAGAGACATTAAGTGGAGTTGGACAACTACATAATCTAAGATTATCAGAGAGTGAGAACATCTCACGTCTTGAAGAACGCCGGATTGGGTCATGAGTTGGAGCCGGGTCACACAGAGGAGGCCTATGATGTCACAGGTGTCAATGTGTCACTGCCACCAGTCAGCGGCTCGAACGGCAATGGGCCAGGCTGGTAATCAACTGATAGGATTTTCTAAAAGTGGAGAGAGTTACACCAGAAGCTGATGTCTATCTCTCTAATATTAGACTTGAGGGTGGTCACTGGTGGGTGAAAAGGGGAAACCATCAGAGGAAAGGCTCAGAGCTGAAGTGGATGTTCAGAGTGGGGATGTGCCTGTTCAAGCAAACTGAATAAACAGACTTCCTGATCCTCTATTGATCCTCTATTAATTGACAGCTGACTCATGTCATTGAGCCAACCATTGAAACCTTCTGATTTGTCCTTCCCTGTGTTCATCTGACCGGCCACTTTTAAGTGTTTAAGTCGAAGAGCATCACTTTCTGCTCACTCTGTCAGCAGCTACATTAAGAGACCTTTTCTCTGTTTATAGTGAGGTCATTTTCTGACAGCTGGTCACTATGACCCTTTGCTTAATGAAAGTAGACCCCTCAAATTGGTCAATTGATTAAATAATTGATTTAAGTATCAATGGATGTATGCAGGCAGTCAAATCGCTTTGCATGAAGCAAGATGTATAGTGTGGTTACTCATGACTTTATGACTTTGAAAAATCTCTAATGCACCTGTGGGCTATATAAACCAGCTGTCACATCTAGCATGTGTGCATCATTGTTTAATAGGCAATGAACACCTACTAAAGGTCTAGGACACACACTTTATGCATGTATGTGTTGAACCCAGTGAGAATGAAAAGTTTGACCCTTTCCTAATCCTAACTCTGAACCTATAACTCAATCCTCTTGACCTCAAACTGACAGGTGACCCTTGACCCTGATCCCAAGAAAAGGAGGGGACAGAGTAAGGTAAAAAAAAGAAGATAGACAAGTAGGTTAACCTCGATCATAATGGTGAGCGCACTTTTAAGCAAGCGCCACCAAATTTGTAACGGCCCCCGTTATACAAAACATTTCTCCCTTCCCCTCGGAAGGGGACTGCTGGTTGGCTGAGAGGTACACTCAGGTGAAGAGTGAAAGCTTGTCTGGATAAATATTCCAGGTAGAAACCTTTCCAGGTCAAAAGCAACCATTTTAGAGTTCCATCTGGAACCTTTTTAACAGGTTCCCTGCAGTGACCAATCTAGATAGCACTCGAAGATGTTTCTTTTGTTTTTTTGTTGCATTTAGGCATTTAAAGCTGGATGAGGATAATGATGAAAGCCAAAGTCTATTTTGGAGAAATTTTATTCGGAGCATAAAATACATAGAATGTGTCTTTATGATTATAGATTGAAAATAAATAATACAAAATTAATTTGAATACATTTCTGAATTTAATCAAAAGTTTTTACAAACTCTGTATTTAAATGCATAGCAATTTCATAGCCTCGTTGTCGAGTCAATTTCAGTCTTACAATATTTAGTTGTATGTTATGTGAATGACAAAAACAGCAGCAAATTATTTAGGATTATTTCGTTAAATAGATTTGGGGTAATTGCTTTCTGGGGGCATTTTAACAACTCATGTTCCCCAGGATAAATCTCAATGTTTAGAGCATTTCCATTACTTCATTTAAAAGTATGAATCAAAACACAGACTTTAGCCTTTGGCACCTACTTCTACTAATGTTGGAGAGGGAAATTATCATGAACCACGGAAGGCGCTGCTGGGTCAAAGGTTAGAGATTCCGCTGACTGGAAACCCTTGAAGGATTTGGTCCTGAGGACAGAGGCTTACTTCAGTAAAATGTTAACAAGAGACCAGAGCTGGTAATCCTCTTCTCAGGCTAGTGAGGCAGGAAGGAGCGATCTCAGCAGTGGGGCAGATAGCACTAGAGGGGGGCCTGGCAAGGAGACAGCACTTCATCCGTTTTATCCATCATAACACACTCACAAAGGAGGCAGTCGAGCAACACAGGAGCAAAGCAATTCTCTGACAACTGTAGGAATCTCCCCCCCCCCCATTTCCAACCACCCCCCTATGCCGACACATGAAGCGCAGGGTTGTGGTGGTAGTGGTAGAGGGGGGTGGGCAGTGCAACTCTGAGGACACACAGGTTTCACATCACCGTATTTTTGAATAAACTACTTAACAAAAGTGAAACTGGTCAAAGTATTTCAGAGTTCAATAAAACACCCCACCAATAATGAGTCTAGCTGCTGTGTGGGTCTTGAGGCTACCCTACCCAGCGGCGGAGACTCCCCAACCTCGCTCCGCTACTCTCTCAGAGCAGGGATAAAGCGCATTGCTCCAACAGCTTGGCAGCCCGTGATCTTGGCACTGGGGGAGGTGTGGCAGGATCTGGTGCAAGCCTGGACCAGGATGAGGGTGCACTGGGAGGGCTGGGGTTAGAGGCTCACTCCGGGAGGAAGAGAGAGAGAGAGGGAGGGATCCACTGAGTACCGGGGTTTCAGAGGATCGTTGGGGGATTTCGGGAGACTCAAGGCAGGCCAGTGGCTGTCAGTGGGGCCGCCGGATCGAAGCCCCTGCCAACAGATGTGAGTCCAGAAGGCTGCTAACAGGATGAGGCCGGGCCACCACGTGGCTGGGGAGGGATTACCATGATCGAGCCCAAGGTAAACAGATTATTCCCGAAACAGAACCTGCTTTTTTAACCTCGTCACTGTTGTCACTCTGACCGTGGAGGGAGACCGACCTATCCACACACCACCCCACCTCTCTCATCCATCCATCCAGGTCTGCAGGAATCCTCCAATAAGAGACTGAGTCGCTCTACCAGGAGTCCTGACCTGTAGCAGACACAGACCCTGCGGAGGAGCACACTCCCCCTTTTTGGCTCTCTGTGGCTGGAAGCTGGGAACTGTGGCACTTCTCTATCCTTCTTCTCTTGGACTGGAGCTCATTGGTGGTGGATCCTGGACTTCATGACGTTTTTTTCTCTCTCTGTCTCTGCACAAATGAAGCCTTGAACAGCTCCATCATGCTACTGAGAGCGGGGCTGTTCCTCACCCTGTTTCTGTTTACACTTCAAGCCAATCGAATCAGAGGTAAGCCCAGTCCCTACTCCGGGGGACCTGGAATACTATTTGCTGTCTGCCTGTGTTGTTTGCTTGCTTCCTGTCCTTGCATTAAGATGTGCTTTGCTGTGTCAGTATGGAGAGAGACACTGCTACATGCTTGAGTAGATGTAAGTTCAGTTAGACAAGAAGAAACACTCAGAACACACTATGCTGATTCTGACAATTCTGAGTTGTTCACTGAGCCCAACTTTTTGATCGTCATTGTCATCATTATGATGTCTCACAAAGTAGAGTAGGAACTGAACATTTGTGAAAAATGTTGGGACTTGTTTGGTGCATAAAGGCAACATACATTCACTTCGACAGCTGTATTGACAGCAGATGCTCCTGTCCAGAGAGTAGACGTTAATCACACCTGTTGGTGTTGGATGGAGTGTAATTGTCTTCTACTTACCGGGACACTTCAATAAGCACATTTCAATGTGACACTGTGTTAGTGTGGATCACAGTCATGTATTTTCTTATGTGATTTGAGCTAGACAATACCTAGATACAGTTTTGGATTGATTTATTTTGTTCTTTGATTTGGTCCACAGCTCTGCAGCACAGCTCTGTAGAATATTGGGCTGTGTTCAGTTCTGGTTGTGATGGCTGCTGAGTTGTGAGTTCATTACCACAGTGGAAAACAAAAGAGCATTCTGTAATCGGTAGCGCAGGACGCTAATCTTTTCTGGCTTGTAACTCTGCTGTGAGGCCCTTGCTGTTGTGCTCTGTACTAGAGACCAGTTACCCTTGCTTCAGGCCCCCATGTCTGGCCATGTGCAACCCAGCATTGGGGCCGAGGCCGGGGCTGAGGCCAAGGCTGAGGCTGGGGCCATGGAATTACTGAGACCAATTTCTCAATCTGTCTCCTTTGGTTTTTAATATGTTTTATAACTGGGAAGTATAATAGCATTGCAGTTCCTAAATACTCAGTTAATTATCAATACACATAACCCACTGTTCTGGAAATCTGCTCTGATATGGTTAAGGGTTCAAAGGAGTGTTTGAATGGTGGCTGGGGGGGAGGGGAGAGTGATTTTGATGCTGTGAGATGGAAACTGAATGTACATGCATGGCAGCATAAACATTGCATCATCCACTCTGGTCCCATTCCTTCACTTTCATTCTTAGTAATGAGCTAAATGGGCCATTCCGGAAACACTATTGATCTTTATTACAGTAATTACCTCATTAAGAAGAAAACACAACTAAATGTTTTATTGTGAGCTTGTTCCTATCAAGTTATTCACTGCTTCTTTCTTGACCAGGCTGTGTGATCCATGAGTGTGAAATGTACAGTAAAGTATGTCTTGTTACAGTTTACGGATGTATGAGATACAGTACCAGTCAGTCCTAAAGCAAACAGAAAAAGCCACCAGTGGGACACTATTCAGATCATGACTCGAGGCACCTTGACTCCTGTTAGTCTCATTTGTTGTCCAAGAAGGATATGCTTTCCTCTGGTCATTGGATTGATAGAGGTCACTGTTGTGCAGTACATGAGCAGTCAGTGTCAGCACAGTCACCTCAGAGAGGCTGACCACTGGGCCAGTTTAGGAAGATCTGTCCACCCACCATAGATCTTCAGGGGTCTAGATGGCACAAATGGTCAATCGCATGGTTATCGTTAAAACACCAAACTGAACACTTTCACTTTGAGAGACTTCCACTCTAAAGCGTCAACATTTACATCCCTAACACTCATTCCTTGTCTTTCCACTTCCTGAACCTGGGTTAAGGGATATAGGTTACTGGTCTTTTTTTCTAGCTTGGTGACACTCCAGCTTAAAATGTCTCTGAAGTTAGCCATCTGGTTTCATACTGAATGAGTGACAGCATTCACAGGCTTAAATGACTTGCTTAACCTCATGACACTATCTTACAGCGAAGGCTGAGACTTTGAAATTGTGAATTTGTCAACTAAACAGTAAAAGTGAAGTCAGCTACATCGGAATGAGTGTCAGTGGGGGCTGGATCGACTTTACATTAACACAATCAATTCAATTAGCTACTTAAGTATTTTAGTCAGAAATATTTCTAGATAATTATCTGTCAACTGATCAGGAGGTTACTTGTCTTAATTTCACAAAAAAAATACTCTCTCACTTCTGAGAAGACGTGGCCAGCCTGAACTGCTGGTCTGAAGATCCTCTGTGCAGTGCCTATCCCCAAAAAAGTCTTTAAATATCCTTAATGTCAGAGATTAATCTTCTCAAGGCCACACCTCTATCTATTTTTAACCTCTGACAATGAAGGCCAGTTGCTCCTCTAGAACACTGGGACTTGACTTCTGCCATTAAGTTACAGCCTTGACAGTTTTAGTACCTGGAATTTTAAACACTCTTTGTGTCAGATCAGGCTAGCACCAGAGATATGGCTGAGGCAGAGAAAGGTACCTCAGAGGAAAAATGCATACTGGCTATGGTCGATTTTGCTGACTGATCACTGTGAAGAAGTCATTGTTCATGAAGTTAAAGATTCATTTTTGGATCTCACTTTTGCAATGTTTTGCTGTGCTGCTATATACTTGGTCTGGGATTCTTTAGTAAAATTAACCTGTTGCTTAATAGATTGTTAAGCACACCATGCATGAAAAAACAAACAAAAAAGTTGTTCATAAGATCAGAGACAAAATGATTTTGCTTTCCTGTTGTAGACCTAGAAGGCCCAGATTTCTCAGACATCAGGGATGTCAAGTACAGGCACTTCTTGGAGGCATCCAGACAAATTAAGCAGACTACCAATGTCAAGACGATAGACGACCTGGCCAGGCATCGGACGAAAAGGTCAACCTTCTTCACCACTGGGGTCAAAGTCTGTCCTCAGGAGAGTATGAAAGAGGTCATCACCAGCCATCGAGCTTACTACAAACTCAGAAGTAAGTGTTGTTAGATTATCTTGCAATGCAGTGACTGACTCACCAGTCACTTAGCAGTATTTCTACTATTGTTTGTTAAAGAACATGACTGAAGAATGACATATAGTATTGAAATAAAAACAAAGAATATGGTTTGGAGGTGGTTGAAGGTTGAGATCACTCTTGACACCTTACCAGTGTTTTCCTCTGATAAGAGCTTACTGTATTCATTGTCCAAATGAGCTGAGACAGAATAAGCCCTTTCAAAAACATTGTGTCAGCACTGAGTAAAGATATCGTTGTCTCCAGATTTAAGTAGTTACACTAATAAGTATAATAATTGCTTGCTTTGAAGTTTCCAGTGACTGTTTTCAGAAACAGAATTGTATCTTAATCCTCTCATAAAAAACATCAATTTCTGAAAATTCTAATTTGATGTACTTAACACAGAGACATACTGCAGTGATGATGGAAGGTACTACTGTGGTGAATCTAAGAAAAGCACATGGGATAAATGAATGACCAATATTCAGAAGTTGGGCTTCCAGAGGGTTGTTTTAGGTTTTTAAGGAGCTTGGTGGTCTGTCTGTGTGTTTAGTTTGTCAGGAGGCGGTGTGGGAGGCGTTCCGTGTCTTTCTGGACAGGCTTCCCAGCTCGGAGGAGTACAAACACTGGGTCCACGCCTGCCAACATGGCTCCCTCTGTCTGGATGACCTGGCACGCAACTTCAGCAGCACCCAGGAACACCAGGACATGGTGGCCAGAGTGGGTCTCTAAGCAATAGCTCATAGCACATAGCTTTACTTCTGACCCTTAGACTTAAGACTTAATTTGTGGTTCCGGAATGCGTCTTGTAAAAGGTGTTACGACACAATAACAAGGGTTGTAATAACCATGCATATGTGTGGTGTGTTTATTTTAGAGAGTGCAGGCAGCTGCACAGGAGCAAGCTGAACGTGAAAGGTAGGTACAGAGAATTATAATTCCTCTTTATAATGTGTTGAAAAAAGTTTGATAAAAGCCAGATACGTGTGATAATTAGATGTGAGCAGATAAGGGAAATGAGGGTTTCACACCCCGCTGGTATTTTTGTGTCAACTACAAAGAGTCAGAAGGACTGCCAACAGTCGCTTCCTCCGGAGGCTAATACTGTACACAAGCCAATCCCAAACATCTGTTGAGAAGCACTCAGAGAAACTAAGAGCTCTGAGAAGTGTAAGATGAGGATGTGATGACAGGACACTGTGTGGAGAGACATGCTCATCTACTGCAGATAGTCTCTCAACATCCGACGCCTCCAAGACCAGGCCAGGTGTTATATGGAACACACAACTCATACCCCGCTCGTCTCAACACAGATGCATCCACTACTGTACTTTTGATGGCCTTATTTCATGTATTGTTCTCATGACTGTGTATTGAGTGGATTACTGTCCAGAATACTTGGATTTCACCTTTTTACCGTATCTCTGGTGTTGTGCTAAGATTCTTGTTCAGGGCCAGGAAATTATGGAAGTATAGTCAATGTATCGTGACTACATTGTTGAAACACATCAATCAGAATAATACATTTTGCTTTCCAGTGATGGAACAGCTGAGCCAGGAAGGCCTGAAGGAGAGAAATGTAAGTGCCCCCTTTTATCAAAATTCCTATGAAAATGAAATGAGTAAATTACATAAAAATTCTTACTATGCATCTTTCTTTCAGGCTCAAGGACATCTTCCCTGCTGAAGATTCCAATTGAATTTGCAGAGGTAGGTTGAAATTGACACAGTCTCTGCTGGCTGTACTAGGACCAGCATTATCCATTCCAAAGGAGCAGTGTTGCCTCACACAGCCATTGACAACTGCATGGCTACTGTTGGGTTCACCAGTCATCGGACAGTCCCAACGTGGGATCTGAAGAGCTTCTGGAGCAGGTGGTGGAATTCAGCATCACCATTGTGGACCCTGGTTACAGTGAGCTACTAAGTGACCCGGAAACCCCCCAGTACCATGACATCACACAAGAACTGCAGGATAAGGTAAGGTCTGCCGTAGGGGAAATTATGTTGAATGTCAAAGCAAAGTGGAAATCTATAGATCGTGTAACCTGATTAGCACGATGGTCCTGTGGCTTTACAGATCTGACTCTTAAAGGCTACTGTATGTTTGTGTGAAAGGTTATTATAATCCTGAGGTTTTACCTAAAGAAATGCTTGCCGTGGTACAATTTTGTAACTGTAGTTCCATTGTGTGGGTGAGCCAATGGTTCTCTGAATTAACATAGTATTCCATGCTAATGCCAATATTGCATTTAGAGAAACGTGAGGAGTGAATAGCGCTAATTAGTCCAGATCTAAAGAATGAGGAATTTATTTGACAGGCCCAAAGAATATCTACCACAATGACGTCCTTCTCTTGGTCTTGCATACCTGACATCCCCAATCAGCTTGATGTTCAAAGAATCTTCTGATAAGGGTCCAAGCAAGAGGAAATCCAAGTATTGGACAACATCTAAAGACTGAATAGACACTGCATGTGGAGAGCATGTACAGTAAACCTAATACATGATTTTTGTAAAAAAGCCTGCTGTGTGTAGAACAAATTTAAAATATCAAAGAGCACAGGGCATGTAAATTATTCTGCTGTAAGATATTCTTGTGAATATTCTTATTCTTTTAGTGTTTCTGTTCGGTGGATATCTCTCACATTCCTGTGATGTTGTTTTGTTTGAGAGTGAACATCGCATCAGGAGCCGTTCTGGAAGAATGGCGATAGATGCATTACCTGAAGGTAACTTACACTCTCTTCTTCTCCACAGATGCTTCATGTTTTTGACAAACTGCCAGGATTTAAAGAGATCCGAGTACTAGGATTTCGGTGGGTGATGTGAACAGAGTGCTGTGCTACTTTCGATGCTAAATGGGTCCTTCTATTGAACATGCCCTATTATATATGCCCTCTTTGCAACTCATTACACAGATGTAAGATGCTGGAAGGAGATACACATTGTTGTAATATGACCTTCACCCTGTTGTTCAGATCCGAAGATGTGACTATCCGCTATGCCGTGGTGTTTGATGGGGACTCAGACAATGGCGATGACGCCATGGGTTCTCTTGAACCAGGCACAGGGACAGATGGATCTCTACTGAAGGACATGGTTGCCAAGGCTTTGAGTGAAGAGACATCACTGTTTGTGGACATCCATTCACTAAATTTTGAGCTAGGTATGAGTAACTGAATAAGTAACAGACCCCTGTGCCCTGTCACTGACACTAGAAGCAGCACTATTTGAGTATGAATGACAGTTAATACTGAAGGGGATAGATGGTCCTAAATAATCAACATCATCTCATTTTTCAACCCCTTTTCTCTTCGTTTTTAGATTACACCATTTCTCCAGTGGAAGTCTTAGGTGTGACACCCTTAGAGACCCTTGTCTCAGAAGGTTTTGGATTGCCAGCGGAGACCGAGCCTTCCCTGGAGGAGGGTGTGGGGCCAGCTGGGGGTTTCTTCCCCACGGTGGCAGCGATGGAGGACAACTCTCTGGAGGCTTTCACGGTCACACCACATACCTACACCTACTTGCCTTTCTTTCCCGAGGAGCCCATGGAGGAGGTTACTGGCTCACCTGCTGTGGAGGCCCTCCCAGTTCCCCCCATACAGGAGCTCACTGTGGAGAGAGTCCTGGAGGAGGAGCCTTCATCCATGGAGGCATCTGAGGAGGTGGCTTCTCCATTGGAAGTCATTGTGGTCATGCCACCTGTCACCACGCTGGCAGCCCTTACAGAGCAGCCCTCCACTGAACCAATCACAGTGTCTGTGGAGGAGGAGACTGCATCCCCTGTGACACCTGAGGCTGAGGTGGACGAAGGTAAGAGTATGAGGACACGTAAGCGGCCATCTTGCTTGGAGAGAGTTGATGTATTTGTGTATTTTGTGACTGAGATGGGGTAGTAAACCCTGGTTCTATACATGTAAAACAGTTGAGGTGAATATAATCTGAAATTCTACTTATTTTTTAAGGACCACTAAAAGGCCCTGAGGTGGCTTCAGAGGACAACATGGAGGAGCTACAAGATGATGAAGATCACAAAGATCAAGTTGTTCCTCCAACGGCATCTATAGAAGAAGAACCTGAAGAGGTTGATTTACCAGAAATCCCTGCACCAGTGGAGGAAGACCCAACCCAACCCGAATGGGTCCTGCCCCTGGTTACAGAGCTCCTGTCAGCTGGCCCAATCCCACCCCCTGAAGATGACCTCACCCAGGCCGCGGAAGAGAAAGAACCAATGGATTCCATGGAGGTGACAGATGATGCCCTCTTCATTCCTGAAGCCCCTGAACCTGGATCAGCCCCCCATGGAGATGGAGATGAGGCCTGGGAGAGAGCGGTGACCCCCGCCACCGTGGAGGTGCCCAGGGATGAGTCGGACCTGCAGGAGGATGTGGAGCCGAGTGAGCAGGATGGCACGGAGGCCACGAATACACTGGAGGAAGACAGCGGGAGTGGGTTCCAAGAGGACGAAGAGCCTTCTGAGTCCACCGCCCCTCCTGCCTTCAGACACATGAGCACCCCCCTGATGACCAGTGTGGAAAAGAGCAAAGAGTTAGTGGTGTTCTTTAGCTTGAGGGTCACTAACATGATGTTTTCTGATGACCTGTTCAACAAGAGCTCCCCTGAATACAGATCATTGGAGAATACGTTTCTCGAGCTGGTAGGTAAACATGCTTTTGTGCTTGATGTCATCTTGATGCATGCCTTTCTCTCATGCTTGTATTCTTAGCTCCAAGGTGGGGTGTCAAGACCACTTGATAAGCTAATGTTGTACAAGAAGCGATTTTGGTCTGAAATGAATAGTTGTTACTTTTTTGGCTCTTCACTGTACACAGTTGAGGATGCACTGTGAGCCTTATCCTCACTTAGCTGTGTTCTTGCTGCAGATGTCTTATTCTCCTTAAACATAAGATATTTTTACAATCCTGCATCATATTGGTAACTTTTGTTGCTTTTATTTTCACATGGTCTGATAAAGATTTAAATATTTTTGTTTTACTTAGACACAATTCTCTGAGCCCAGAGACTCGCCAAATCTTGGAGCTTCCAGTAAGTCTAGGACTAAGACTCAGAGGACGTTAGCTTCGATACCGGTATTATTTCCATATTGGAACTATATCTGTCGTGCCTCAGAGAGAGCACAAACCTTTTCTTGTCTAACAGTTCTTGCTGTAGGTGCTAACATCTTGGAAATTGACCTAGAAGTTAGTCTTCTTCTCACAATTCAACATTTTCTTCATTCAATAATTGCCAACTAGCATTAACCAACGGTTCAAATCTCTATAACCAACTTTGTCTAACAAATGCCAACCGTTCTGTACCTGCAGTTTCTGAAATGCACTTTTTGTTTAGTCAGTTGGTTGTCCAGAGATGAACCATTCATTTGAACTGATTTCATCTTCCTTGTATGTTTTGTCTATGAGTGTTGCGTGTTTTTCCTTAAATGTTGTGCACACTGGTCAAGATTTGGTTTCTCAAGGACTCAGTTTGGTTAGTTTGATAGTCACAGTATGTCTTGAAATGTTTATTGAATTTTTAGGCCTGTCAAGTCCCTATAGATATTGGTCAAACTTGGTGACTAACTCGTACAACTTGATGTGTTGGGTGTAAGCTGGGACGTTAAACCCATGAATCATTTTTCATTCATGTTAACTTGATCGGAAATAAGATATCAACTTAATTCTCATCAACAGGTTTTCTGAGACCACAGAGCAAGTCAAATAGTTGCTGCATTGGTTAGAGTTTGGGGACATTTTATTATTGAGTTATGGATGATAGATGTATTGCCAGGTGTTTTATATTCACAGAAACATGTGTATCATAAAATATGTAATCAATTCTGACATTTGTGCATATGGCTTGCTTTAGCTTACTTTAGTGCATTTTTATGAAAGTTGCATTGCAGTAAAGTTAAGCTATGCTGATTGATTCAATTACTCAAAAACCTCATTAGAACATTTTTTAATAAGTTGGGTTCCTGTGTTTGTGAATTATAATCACTGATGATAGTTCAATAACTGAGACTGAGAAACTGAATGTACAAATGAATAGTTCTGATGCTGTGATGAAATAAAAAAGAGGCTTACGACAGCCCTGATACTACTGAAGTCGGAAACATGCAGTCTTTAGTTGTGTTGATGGATGTGAGCTTTGCTAAACACCCTTTCGTTTGAACATGGCTCAGCGCATGTGCATAGTCCAGGGTGGTCTGCATCATGGGATCCAGTGTTGCTGTGGTCTCTGTACGGTGTGGCTCTGGGCTTTGAGACTGGCTAAGAGGCTTTAGGTAATTCTGGTTAGTGCAGGCACCGGACAAGTTCTAAAAGAGCATAATTAGTGGTCTCAATCAGCTTAGTCCAATATCAGTCAATTGAATGTGTTTTGCGTGCGCACAAACATGCGTGTATGAGGCCTCAGGCACGTCTTTGCAGGATGAGTTTAGGCTTACTGCTTAAAGAGTCATGCAGCTGGTTACAATACTTGACGGAGGACTTACAGGAAATGTATTTATCCAACAGGTTGTAATTAATAGATATAGCAGGTCCACACCTGCTCTGGTCCATCATGTGCCATACATTATTATTTAAATCCAAACAAAAATCTTTGATGCTATTCATAGAAAAAATATTTTTTACCAAACACTGTTGTCAAGGTTACAAGGATTTTGACTTGTTGCAATGCCTGCCCCTATTAAGAAACAGCAATGAAAAATCATTCCTTATATCCTGTCATATTGATTAGTTCCAAATCAAATAGTTGACAGTGGAAATTGTATAGTATTTAGGGTTCCTAAGAAATGACTTATGCACTGTGTTATGTAACATTCTCAGCCTTAAACTGAGAAGACATAACCAAATGGGATTGCCTGCTCTTTGGAATAAGCAGATAGGCTTGCAATAACAGTGAAGATTGTGGGAAAAGTCTTCTGGTTACCACAACAAAATGATTCAATATTCCAACAAGAGAATTGTTTAATTACAATAAATTTAATGGAATAAAAAACTTCAGTTGATAACTGTCACTTTCTAAGCAATTTAGATATATTCAACATTTTAATCACTTTCCATAGATGACACGTTAGGAATACCATTGTTCAAACTGTGGAATTTCAAGTTATGCATTAATGAATGAAAAATATTCCAATGTCTTCACTTACAAACTAGATGAACTCTGCTGCATTTAATATACAGTATGTTTCAGACTAAATAATTTGAAGAAATAAGAAAAATTAAGAACTGAAATAAGAACAGAAAAATCTTATGTGTCTTAATAATTTGATGACAAAATATCTGATTCAATCATTTGATTCAATCTTAAAATCCATACTCCATCTCCAATCTTTAGTGGTTGCCCAAACCAGAGGTCTATAACGTTCCTTATTAACCCGTGTGTCTAGTTTCAATGTTCAACACTAATGTGGTCAGAAGTTGGCACTGGTAAGTATTCACAGTACATGTTCTGTACAACCAGTGTTAGAGTTGTCTTTTAAATGGGCTTTACATAGATCTTCAGGACAAACAACACAAATTACAGTCTACAATTTACTTTAGTTAATGCATGTAGCCCATTTAAATGTACAATATATGTAATTAAAAACGTGTAATTTAAACTTTATTAAAAAAAAACTCTGGACATTCACCTCCGTTTGTGATTCTAGGTTAGGCTAGAAATGTGCATGTACAGTGAGTCTCCTGATTTTGTTTTGGCATACTCCCCCTTTACTCCTGTACCTACTGGTGTGTGTAGCAACCAAGTAACTTTGGAAATGGAGACTAAAAGACAACATACAGTATTGTTGAATAAACATATGTTTGAATAAACATATTCAATAACTGAGAATGTGATAGGGTGATTCCACCAGGACTAACAAACAATAACCAGTAGATACAAGTGTAATCTTGGGACAAGTATGAGTTTGTCATAAACTGCAACATTATAATTTAGGTTTCTTCATCCAACTGAATGCACTCAGTAGAAATATATTTCTGTTGTCTGATGTGAGCAAGATTGCTTTCAATTCCCTTGCATACTACAGTTGAGAACAATGAGGAATATACCAAAGTAAAATATGCTGACATTCTGACCCAGTCTGTGCATAGCTGTTTGTTAGGAGATGGTGGCTAACATGTTGGACATGACAAATGTTTAACAAACACTGAATGTCAAAGCCATTCATTTGCCCTTTATTGTGGCCATACTACAGTATAGAGCATGGATCTCTCTCCCTCTCTCTTTCTCTCTCGCTTTCTCTGTTAGCGTGTGTGACTGAAGGTGTATCGAAGCCATAGCGAGCTGGCTCTGTGGAGTAACCAGATCAGAGGAGAGCCCCTTAATGCCTCTTATCTTTGGGTATACAGGCCTGAAATGGCTGAACTAAGGCAGCATAATCTCCCCTCTCACAGTAGCGCCTTCCTGCTGCCTCGTATATTGCTCTGTAAACCCAGGTGCAGAATGAGAGCAGTTATTACTGAAAACCCATTGATGTATGAATATGGTTTTCACAAGGTCCATTACGTCTAAAAGCTTTTCAAATTTGATGGTGTAAGCACTGGCAGAGAAAGGATGTCATGATGCTTGCTGTGGCACTGCTTAAAAGGTTGGTCTACCTAACATTCATGCTCCTTTGGGAATCTACCTATCCTGATCTGCCTGTTAAATTATCCAGACTTGAGATACAATCTAATTAAGATTTGAGTTGAGCAGAAAGTTGCAGGGAATTGAACTTGACCTGGCTGATCTGTAGTTTTTTGCTCTGGCCTTGTTGTTTTCAGATTGTAAATACTCCTTCTAGGGATTGTGATCCAGTACATGTGAGATGAGGCTTTCTCACAATCTTGGTCCTAGGAGGAAACAGTTAAACAAATAATTAATCAAATCTCAGGGTGAAATCTGATAGATTACTTTTGAATTAACATTTAATTTATTATTTTATTTAATTATTTTTATTCAGCCTTTATTCAACCAGGCAAGTCATTTAGAGCAAATTCTTATTTACAATGACAGCCTTGTATTCATCATCCTCTTATGGTCAAGATGAAGTCACATACTCCATCAAAATGTTGGAGGGTTTCAAGACATTAATTTAAACCATATTGGTGAACACTTGTCTGTCTTGAAGGTCACTAAGGCATTTACCATTCTCAGTTAACATTTTTACTAGTCCTGTCATAATAAAGAACAACACATTTAGCAGATAATAACACAAGCTCAATCATTTCTCCATGAAATACAAGTATATCATAAGGAGAGCATTATCAGATAAAAGGATGAAAGGATAGTACTGAATCCATTTATTGGTGAAATTTACATACTAATTTGATCTTTCTCCCCTTGTTTACAGCTTCTTCCATACCTGCAGTCAAACTTAACAGGATTTAAGCAATTGGAAATCCTCAACTTCAGGAATGGGAGTGTTGTGGTGAATAGCAAGATGAAACTAGACAAAGCAGTTCCATACAATGTTACACAAGCCGTGCACTGTGTGCTTGAAGACTTCTGCAATGCTGCATCTAAACGCCTGGACATTGAGATTGACAGCCGCTCCCTGGATATAGAACCTGGTAAGAAACAAATTCTAAAATGGCTCTTCTACTGTTGCAATAACAGTTTACCTAGTATTAGAGATGTAAGAAGTGCATTACTATTGTATACAGTGCACTGCATATCACTGTCTGCATGTAAAAGCTTTGTAATTACCATAAAAGGCTTTAATATAGCAAAAGTGTCACACAGAGCAATTGTTATTGACCAGCATGCCAACTTAAACTATTCAGGAAGTGGGTATAGTGCCTACCACGGCAGCATACTGACAATGCCCTCAGCTGTTCACTGGTGTTGAGCCAATATCATTGAGATCTGGACTCGGACTGTACATCTCCTGATAAGCACATCTCTTTCCACGACCTCATTAACCTACTTTATTGAACGCAGGCATCTTCATCAACATCAATCAAAATGTTCTCTAGCTGCTTGTCGGTGTGTGAGGAAAATGCCTGAGGACAGAACAGAGACAGGTGAATGTCTTTGGAATGCAATGCACGCTAAAGAGTCTCCTATCCTCTTTCTCACACTCTCTCCACCCAGCTGACCAAGGAGATCCCTGTAAGTTCTTAGCGTGTAACGAATTCTCACGGTGTGTGGTAAACAGCTGGACAATGGAGGCGGAGTGTCTGTGTGACCCAGGCTACAGTACCGTGGACGGCCTACCCTGCCAGAGCATCTGTGAGATGGAGCCTGGATACTGCTTCAATGAAGGTCTATGTGAGATCATTCAGGGCCATGGAGCCACCTGCAGGTACACAACAAACTGACCTTCAGAACAACCACACACAACAGAGATACAAAGATACAGTCCTGTAGCTCAGGGCTGTACGTTTACGGAAAACGTGGTTCAATTCCTGCCCTGCTATGTTATCAGTATATTCGGAAACCGAACATAAACTTCATTTTAAGATATGTATACAGTATACTAAAATTGTGCTTTGTATGGAATTAAAAAGCCACTGACGGATGGGAGTGGGAGTCTAACCTGTTTCCTCTTGACTGTTTCAGATGCCCTGTGGGTAAATACTGGCACTATCACGGCGAGCGTTGCAACGAGCTTGTGTCCATGCCGCTAGACCCTTCCCTCATCGTAGGCTGCCTTGTGGGAAGCCTCACCCTCGTTTCTGCCATCATAGGCATCTTGATATTCATTAACAAGAAATGCATACAGACCCGAAAGACCGTGACTTTGGTGTAAGCATACGTTTTTTTTGGACCCCTTCTTTTATGTTTTCCGCACTGTCAAGCTTTGGTCCATTTGGCTTAACGAGGCGATGTTTTGAAATCCTGGTGTCTGCAACCACTTTCTCCTTTTCATCACAGGCACACTCTTGCTCCCTATGCATTTGAGAACACATTGAGAGTGAACCCTGTGTTTGAGAATGATGATGGTGTCTTGACTCAAGTATCCACCTTAGAGTGTGCATCCAGTTCCTCCCAGCCATCAGATCAAAGCAGTTTTCCCTCAATTGAAAATTTACATCTCAGTATTGAGGTAATTGGTGCATCAAAATTGGCTACTTCTAAATTACTAATCTAAAACCTCAAAGTGATCAACTAACTCACTAATTCTATACTTACAATAATTGTCTCAAAGGATAGCTTTGAATCATGGTTAGACATGCTCTGTTATACTAATAGGTACAGACTCAGTTTGAACTCATACACTGAACCCATGCCCGAGTATCCTTTTTTGATAAGGCACCCATGAGGTACCCATGAGTTGAGTGAGATAACCATGCATCCTTCACTGGGACTAAGTGTCTTATCTGCTTGTCAGGTGATTCCATAAACTGATTTTCCACTCCCATCAGCATAACCAAAATGTGACTTTCTTTGGGATGATCTAATCTGTTTGGGTTTGACATCCTTCACTCATCCCTGTCGGTTTAACTACTGTATAACCATTAATGTTTTAATGTTCTGTCAGACATTAAAATCCAACCTAGACTTGGTGCTACGCCAAGAGGATACTCAATGGACTCTCAAGTCATGCTTGAGAGATCCTTATGAGTTCACATCCAGTTCTGTAGCTACAGTAGAAACAAGCTCTCTAATTCTACTAATTCTCTCATTTTTACTCATCTTTTTTTGCAGCCAAATCCAATGCCTTAAACTTCACACTCAATTATGTTTTCCCCCTAATATTAAATTAGTGCCAGACACTTAATTAAAAATCCTCCAGCTAACCCTTATAAAACGGGAGTTTGTGAACGAGTGAATCTATGTTTCTCTGGTTCTTTTTCAGATGCCCAGACAGCTCTACACAACAAGACCAGACAAGTTAGTCTCAGAGATGGTAGACTTCCATCACTGTATACCACATAATGAGGTGAGGCTAAAGCCTGCTTCTTTGACTCTTTCTTTTGTCATTATGAATCAAGGAAATTATGCAAAAATAATTTTATGTTAAGGAACCAAAAAATGTGGTTATGTAAGGTGGATAACGGTGGATGAGTACATTCTTATCTTGTGTATACATGAAATATTTTCCAGCTTTATGACGCATGTAAAGGTGAGATAACGTTTCAGTTTAACTGATTATGATTACTTGAACAAATCAAACCTACACTGCCACAAATCTTAACCAAATCATAATGTGTGTAATAACCTGTTGGCTCCATTCAAACAGACCACAGTGTGACATCTAGATCTGACAATATTCAGTATATTTTAACCAACCATTATTAACTTAACAGTGATATAAGTCTCATATAAGCTTCCTCTATGCCTCCATTTAATAATTCAAACAAACAAAATGTCATTCTATATGAACCTAGTATGCTTTTCTATCAATAATTTACAGTATGTTTATGTCGACCTTCATTTTGAATCTCACCTTGAGTCTAATCATTTTATTGCTATGATTTCAAATGCATTTCTAAATGTGTGACAACTAATAACATCACTGACTATTCTCTTCCCTGTTTATGCTGTTGTTCCAGACGTGGCGACCACCAAATGAATACCGAACTCGCCGCTTGTTAAGAGCTTCAGACAATGAATGCTTTGAAGTAACAATCCTTTGATTGCACCTTCCTTGCCCGTCCACACAGTGTCTTAGAGAGGCTGGGCATTGTAGATCTTAAACTTAAATTGTTTTGGGGATATTTGTAATCACTTGAACTTCGTTTCATGGCAGTGGACTCATCTTAAACCGGAATTACCAATGATCATGCAAGTTACAACTCTCCACACGACTGGCTGTATTTTACAGGCAGTTGGCTAGGAATGGATATTATTGTATATTCTGGACTAGGAAATTGTAAAAATACCAGTTTACCGTGTGAAAATACCAATGTATGCTGGACTAAGATGTTTTAAAATACCCATATATTTATACTGTATATCTATGGTTAGGATCACGTACTGTACACCCTTGGCAAAGGTTATTGTTCTTCCTCACAATGAGGTATTTATTTACAAAATGATACACATCGTGGTATCTGGATCTTAGACGACTGAACATTATGCTGTTTTAATGTCAATGTTATTCTAACCTGTGTTCAGTGTCCCAAAAAGAGAATGAATGTAAAAAACACAAGCTGTATATTTTAATCATACTATTGTTTATAGCAAGATTCCAGTAATTGATTGTAACATCTAATGTATAGTTAAAAACAAACATTACTCTAGCAAAATTACAGCAATGAACAAGAAGTCAGTCCTAACGTATACAACAATTTACACCAATCACTTGTGTTTTGAGTGATTTTCCTAACCAAAACACACTTGGAGGATGTGGACGATTTTTTTTTACAGTTTTACATTTCATAGTAAAAATAAAGCATTTTTTTCCCCACGGAGAGCATGTAATTTTCTGTACTTTGTTTCGAAACTTTTTTCTCCAGCACTGAACTAGCTTTTCAATAGCTTCAAGTAGAAGCTGTCAATCATCCGCAGAGACAGCAAAATCAGATTAACAAATCTTTTATCCATTATTTCATTATCCACTCTACCATCTTGTTAACGTCTGTAATCATAAGCTTCTCTGAGCCATTTAGAACAGCCCTAACAAAGAACCTTAGCTCATTGCCAGAAGTCAGATCATTAACCCACACACCTGCCCATTATTCAATACCAAACTTTGACATACGGTATGGTAGCAAGCGTTTATTTCCTTCATGTAGTATGTTGCAGTACAGAAAACAGAATACAAGATTTGGTTGCACACGGTATGGTCAGTATTATTCTTGCTCTGTACATAAGAGTACAGACAATCAAACAATGCAACTCCTCAAATATTACATCCACATTGAGGTGACTGACATAAACTGATATTAATAATATTGAGGAGCAGGTTTGAAGGTGATAGAACAACAGTTTCTTGTATTCATGGTGCATGGCTTTAGTCTATTCTCTGAGAAAAGACATACAGTACATGTTACAAATGCCTACTGTATAAATGAGATTATTCAAATGTTATTAATTTAAAAGAACATTCTGACACTAGAAAAGATTACAAATATAGTATTTTAGATCAACAAACACTTCTCAATACATTTCGAATAGAAGATATTTGAGGAGAAGAAAAGGGATCATATGAATGGTATCCAGTTATCAATTGGAATAGCTATAAGGGCCCAACAATGCCATACCTACACATGCAAAATGAGGTCTAAGAGAAGGTACAGTACTAAAACAGATATCTCTTTTATCCATCAAGGAAAGATTTATTGCTATTGTAAAAGTCTGACGCAATGTATTGACATTTTAAAGAGGAGTGTTTCATCCCAGACCATGTTCATCACTGATGTAACATCCTTCAAGGTGTGATAAACAAAACCAATAAACATGTCTCTGTTTTGCCTCTATGGCAAAAATGTCCAGTTCAGATGCAAACAAGAATTATTATTTAACAACTTCTAAAGAACCAAAACAATTTGACATTGTTGTTATGACTGTTGCAACTATGTTCAATTAATTATTTAATAACTTGTGATGTTTTAATATGAATATGCGTTTGTTTAGTTCAGCATAGTAGTTAAGCGTAGTTAAGCGTAGTTAAGGCCTCAGTGTGGACATTTTATTCAAGCATAGTTCCATTTTGCATAAGGAGAGAATGCATAGCGGTGCACATTCCTGTATATTCACACACACATAAAAAACGAAAAATCACAAATCAACATAAAAAAAAAGTCAAATTACTCAAACAACTACATGTTAAATGTCCTAAATGAGAAAAAAAAACACTCAATGTTATGGAGCGTCTTCCCTTAGTGTGTTGACTTCATACTTACAACACCCACAGGACTAAGTGATCAATTTAACCTTGAGCACAATTTACAACTCCAATTTAGGAACCCTACACAAAAATAAATGCCAATTCTGCTTTCAACTGATAATTTGAGGTGACAGATTTCAGAAGGCTTTCCTCTTACAGTAGGCCCATGACGGGGCCTACTCCCCAGCTTCACTTGAGGAGGTTCTGCAGCATGGCCGTGGCGTAGGTGGGCCGGGCCTGCTTGCTCTCGATGGCATTCCTCAGGTACTGGATCCCATCGCAGCGTTCCCAGATCTCCTCAAATTGCCGTGGGAGGATCTCCGCTCCTCTCTTCCTGGTCAGGCCGGTCTCCTCCAGGCTCAGCTCACACATCTCCATGTCATCTTTCCCTGAGGAGAGAGGAGCAGGGGCTCAGACTTGGGTTCAACGTACTGTTGTGAGGACACATGCCGATCCATCAGGCAGGCGCGCGCACACACACACACACACACACAAAAACTTACAGATGTAAAAAACAACAAAAATAGCTAGCTGGTCAACCCTATTATATCGACTACACAAACATTTCTGAGCTCACATCTCTAATAGCACAAGCAAAACCCAGCTTGGAGTACAATACCACACACTCAAGGACAGGTGAAGAACAGAAGCGACCGCTATGACGAACCTCCTGACCCACGTAGCTCGTGATGAGCGCTTATTTCCACAGTAGAGAGAAGGTGAGGACGACGGCTCTGATGCTCACCTGCCACCAGCACAACGGGCTGCTTGTCAGGGTGGAGCTCCATCTGCCGGGCGATCCAGGGGCCGTCGAAGTGGGCGTACCACCAGCCCTTCTTCTTGTTCTGGGGGTCTTTGTACTGGTCGGCTGGCCGGATGAATGGGATGCGGAAGTAGCGCTGATGGCGGTTCATGGCTATTTCCTGTTGCTGGTCTGTCATGGGCGGTGCGGGGTTCTGTTCGGCTGTGTCAGGATTCATTCACATTTCATGTTACAACTCGGAGAGGTTAGGTTTACTTTGATGTTCATGTTATTTATCTTTTGTGCATGATATCATCATTTATTTTCCTGTTCAGATCTGCATGAGATCGACTGCTTTGCTGAATAGTCATTGTAGTTTGCAAAGTACTTTCAAAAATCAAACCAGTACTTCCAATAGTCTGGAAAACCATTTTTAGCAAATGAGTGTTTTCATGTCGTAATGTGTGTCTGGGATCACAAGAAGAAATCGGCAACAAATAACATTTCAACAACTTGAGACATCAAAGCAACTGCAAAAGAACCTAGCTAACACTATAAAGAAAGAACCAAAGTAAGCAGTTTCATGGGCTGGTAGAGGCTCACTTGCCAAGACCTACTTCCATTAGCAAAGCAACTGAACAAAAGACAAACTAAATGGGACCCACATGCTTATACAGCTTCCCTCTCACATCAAAAGAAGCAAAAAAAATAAAACTACTGGAAAGAGAAAATAGAAATCCTCCCCTGTCCTCACCATACACCTTTGTTGGTTCTCGGGATAAAAAAGTATGGAAAATGAAGGTCTACAAAGAGAAAAGGGCTAGCTTTCAAGTCAATAAATAAATCATATCCTGTTTTAAACTGTTCCCCTAACCTCCCTGGTCCTGTGTCTTAGTGAGAGGAATACGCCATGCTTGGTTAGGCAGCCAGCCACAGCTATGCAACTGCCAACACTATGCCTGACCAGGCGTGGTTGGCAGCAAACCCTGACACTAATTGGGACAAACACATTTGACGCAGGCAGGCGCAAGGCCTACATCAGCATCTTATTACATTTCAGGGAGTGGCGACTGGGTATTTATACACACAAGTCATTAACAAGGAGAGACAAACAGCCCAGGTTTTTACCTGTGACCCGTCTGTTTGTGAGGAAAAATCCTTGAGCATATGATCACTAGGGCGATCTGATTCTGATTTCTGCACTTCAAATAGGAGCCATTAATGCAAATATGTGGACGTGCCTTTGAGCGTGGTTGGCAGGTACAGAACCTGAGATGAAAAGGAGGCCTTTGAGAGAGAGGAGCTCAGGAAATGTTATGGATTAGATTCACAACTGTGCTGGGAAACAATGTCTGTGTACTGTATATACACTGTACTAGTCCAGTCCTAACCTACAGTTTAAAATACAACAACATAAATACAAAGATGGATAGATGAAAATCCATCTGATCCATCTGGTGTAACTGCCAACTGGTCAAGAAGTTGCAGGTTTAAATTCTCCCCTCCCGTATGTCGCTTTGTAAATAAAAAAGAGCCTGCCAAGAGGAACCCGTTCTTGTGGAACTCACCGTAATCAGTGATGGACTTGGGGGCCCTCTGCTCGGACTCTCCGTTCTGTTTCTTGTTCTTGGACTTCCAGGCGTGGTAGACCTTCAGTCTGCGGTGAAACTCCTCCCTGCATGCAGCCAGCAGCTCGATATCTACAGGCACAACAGGCTCCTCAGTACACGCATATCATACATGGTGGTGCCCTCCTACCTGCCGCCATTTGTTCGTCAGTATCAGAAATGACACAGTCTGCTCGTAAACAAATGAAGTGTGCAGTACTCAATTAACTGATCCTTGGTGTTAAAAAGGATAAAGCGAATGATAAATAATGCATACGCCATAGAGTAAATGGTACATTTGCTTTGCGATTGGAAAGATCACCTTAAAAGACTTCTGAGGCCTACTTCCACAAGAAGGACTGAAATTAGACTGAGCAGCCAGATGTCCACTTTACACACTAGTGCATAAACACACTCGCTGACAATGTCTATCACTGAGGCCATTCTACAGACTGCTCGCTGATTGACAGCTGATCCATTCAGTTGTTTACACGCCGCCCCCAGAATGAAAAGGTTTTTCAAAAGTCCCTCATGTTTGTGATGAAACAGCATGATAGGGAAACCACACCTCACCATCCTCAGCGATGGTTATAATTTCCGTTGTGGCACCAGGCGGTATTGAGATTTGGCGCAGCAGCTGTGAGTTCTAACTGTCTCTGTGCTCTGTGCTTCTCTGCTGTCATCCACACTTAGGTCCTTCCAGCTGCAGTCCCACCACCTACCCCCCACCCTGAGTCCCAGAACATCGGGTGGGGGTTAGGGAGGGGATACACATCTGACACTGCCAGGGAAAAGAGTTGGGTCGGAAACGGTGCTAACTTGCTTGTTCCGGAGAGGCCATGTTACAGAAAACTCAAGCAGATGTTGAATTATTCAAAGTGGAGCTGGGTGGAATGGAGAGCAAAGAGGGGAGGCATGAATCGACACAGAGGTGCTTGCTGCGTGGCTGCCATGGGCCTGGTTCAGAGGACCTGTTCTGGTGGCGTGGTGGTGGGAGGGTGAGTCGATGGGGCCTCGTGCTGAGCTGTGCCGCGTGAGAGCTGCTACCTTAAGCCTGATGATAGGCGTGCCCTGGGGGGGGGTGCTATGGATCAATGTGGTCCCGTGCTGAGCGGTGGCCTGAGTTCTGACAACAAGGCCGAGGGCCCTGGCGTTGACCCCTGCGGGGTGATGGCGGGTGGTGCTGAATCGAAGCAGCGCCACGCTGACTTTTGCTCCTCGGGTCAGGGAGGAATTGAGGCGGCACGCTTACCGCAGGAAGTGTTGATGACGTCACGCAGCTCGGCGTACTTCCACTTGCTGAGGTCGTACTTCTTGACGCCTGCGGCAGCCTTTGTAGCCTGCACCTGCGCCCCCCTACGGCCCAGCACGGAGCAGAGGATTGAGGGAAACGTGTCAGTTAGGAAACAGCAGCACCAGACAGGCCTTCTAGATAAACACACAGTGACAGAATCACGGGGGTATGGGGATATGTGAGGCAGGTTAGAGACGGGAAGACAGCAGAGAGAGAAGTCGTTATCAACTTTGACTAAACATTGATGAAACAGGCTACCACCAGGTAGGCCTGATGGGATTCCCCCTAAGAGAGCCTACTGCTTTTACACCGGGTATATTTGTCAGCAGCTACAGTGTGGTTTGGATAGAACTGTTCTAGAAAAGAGGAGGAGGTTGTCCTTCTAGTCCTTGGTAGTGGTACACTAAGACTATTCATACCAGAAAACCTTTCTTCATTCTCGTCATTATGCTGTTGTGTACAGTATGGCCAGAGCTGATGTCAGCACCATTTCCAAACCCCCTGTTGTGCCTCAGAGGCACCTAAGTTGCTCGGATTTGCCTCCCCTATTTACAGGAGGCAACACCAGGTCTGGGTTGCCCAGGTTCCAGGGACAGGGCCAAGCTCTGGGTGGCCAGGTAAAGAGATAAAGAGAGAGGGAGAAAGGGATGGGCATCTTCGTGTATCTGGGGATAATCCAATAGGTTCCCCCTGTGGGAGAGCTGCCAGAGTTTGTGACAGCAATTTTAAAGAGTAGTAGGTTTCTGTGTGCACGTGATAATGATCATGTGAAGGTTTCTGTGTGCACGTGATAATGATCATGTGAAGGTTTCTGTGTGCACGTGATAATGATCATGTGATTGTGATAATGATCATGTGATCGTGAGCATATGTGTACGGCATTGTATTTGTGTGTGGCCGCAACGTGTGTTAATGTATGTGTGTTTGTGTTATTATACTGCATGTGTGCGATACCTGTGGCAGCTTGAGAGACCTTGCTGATTGCTGGTCCCATCAGCCCCTCAGAGCTCCCTTAGGGTCAGCAGAGTAAATGGGATGGAGTCTGAGGAGCCACTTTAATGCTAATGGCGTGTGCCAACACTGGGATTAAAGGATAAAGGGCGTGAATGTCACCTGGCACCCGCTGCACTGAGATGAGAGGAGTGCTGACCTGGGCTACGGCCGCTTTTGACAGTCTACTAGGTAAGACGTTTTCCGTTTTCGCCGAATCATCAGTATTCAACTCCACGGCGTAGCAAACAATCACCTCCGATTGGATCTGTTTAAGCGTTCTTTTGATTGGCCGATTGGTCCAGTTGATTATTGATTTCTAGGTGAATCGTTCATTACCTGGTGCCTGTTCCCCTGTGCCCCAGCTAGACTAGCTGACATTTCCACTGTTCTCCTCCCTACACATGTCCTGCATCACAATCACCCGGAAACAACAAGCACCAAAAACTACACACTACAGTCGATATTTCAAATGTCAACAAGAACGGTGTGGGTCTATTAGCACTGGAGATCCTCTCTAACAGCAGTTGATTGGGCTTTCTTGCTGTGACATACCTCCACGGTACGCAACGCTTGCACACAACCACTGTATCAATCCAGATGAACCACCCCCGAGCCATGTCAATATCAAAACCCAGCTCGGGTGAGGTCTCTAATGTAGCCTCAGTTTGTGACAGTGGACTTTTACGGTTACACCATTAGCAACCTGTTTGACAGTCGTGTGACAGCTGTGAGCTCGAAGCTGCTTATCCGTATTCCTGGATGGGAAGTCAGTCAAGTCACTTCAGTAGGGAGCATCCTGGGTGAAGCTCCCAGCTCCAGGTGTCCATTAGAGTCTTCCAGGAGACCCAGATACCCAGTCATGGTAAACAGGTCTAAGTGGTACAGTACACTTCCTGACATCTGGAGTCTTATCAGAAGCGGTAGCTGCCTAATGATATCATGAGAGACGGGGGTTTATAAGAATCGAGCTAGTTCTATTGTACGTCCCTGTAGAGTGGGATTGTTAATGTAGGAGGGGAATTTTGCAGAGAAAGAGAGAGAGAGGGAGAGAGAGAGAAAGATGAATGAAGAAACAAAGGAGAGGAGAAAGAATGATTCACATTTTTCTTCCATTTTGATTTGGCACACAATCTTGGTGTGCAACCAATTATCAGACAGGCTAATCTTAACGCTTGTCTGCTTCATTCCGCAGGAACACACAGCACCGGATGATCGACTTATGACATTGTCAGTCAAGGAAATAATTAGTCTATTGTATATGGTATTTTTTGCATAGCTGGTGAAATCCAGGATCTAGGTTGGTGAGAGATTTGTGGTTGAGATTAAGACAGGCAGAAGGGTCTGTGTGTGATTACTGGGTGGTGTTAGGTCATTTTGGCTGGGAGTGGAAGGAGGCTAGGGCTAGTGTTGTCTTACATGGCTCTGATCGAGGTTGGAGAGAGACCTGAGAAATACCCATCACTGGGAGAAAACAACAGCAGTGAGATTACACACACACACGCATGGTTTGGAGTTACTGTGAAAGACAGTAAATGCCTTTGTTCAACTATTGCTCCAGAGAAGACATTTACACTTCTGTGTGCATACGTACTGTAGGTGTATGTATATGTGTGTCTATGTGGGTACAGTATGTCTATGTGTGTGTGTGTGTGCGCGCTGGTAGGTATGTGTGTGCGTGTAGGTAAGTGTGTGTGCAGGTAGGTATGTGTGTGTAGGTAGGTATGTGTGTGTGTAGGTAAGTGTGTGTGTAGGTAAGTGTGCAGGTAGGTATGTGTGTGTGTAGGTAAGTGTGCAGGTAGGTAGGAATGTGTGTGTGTAGGTAAGTGTGTGTGTGCTCTGTACATTAGGTAGTGTACCTGCGGAGACTCGGGTCCAGCTGGGCCTCCTCTGTGATGAGTTCTGCCTCACTCTGGGCGATCCTCATGGCCAGCTCCCTGTCTCTCTTCTCCTGCTCCACCATGGTTGACCTCTGGGCCTGCTCTTCTCTCTCCAGAGCCAGCTGAATATCCAGCTCCGCCTGAACACACACACACACACACACACACGTGTTATTAAATCTATAGATACAGCCGCAAAGTCCAATTCTAGGGCACCTCTCTTCAAACCAAAATCCACCACTCTGGTTTCAGAGATTAGAAGAAAGTGTCTCGAGGCCACATCACAATCAATCTACCCAGGGGAAAGTGCCTGTCCCTGGACAAACTGGAGGCAGAACTGCCCTTTGCAGCCAGGAACATAGGTAATTACAGTCCTTCTGTGTGCTAAGGCCCGATTAGACATATTATCCAGGTTACAGGACTGTTAACAAGGCTGTCGTTTGATTGTGAGCGTCTAGACATACGGAGAGTGTGCAAACACAGTCTCCGGGAACAACAAGGTGATATAATCACATGGGACAAACTTCGGGAAGGTCAGAGCAACTGAAAGGCTGGTTCGGAAGACAGACCAAAACACTGAGGTAAACAACACAGCAAAAGAGAAGAGAAAAAAGATGGAAATGGAGTTCCAAATACCACAGGAACATAACTCTGAGAAAGCTTTCTGAGAGAGTAACCATAAACTGCTGCTGGAGTATACCTTCACAAAGTGCTTTTTTACAGCTCTCTGGTTCCGAGTTGAGCTGGAGGTTCAAGTGTACTTTCTCTGATTTACAAAACAAATTACAGGAACGCATCGTATACCGCCCTGCTAAAAGCACCGGAGCCAACGGTATCTGTGAAGGAAACGGACAACCAGCCAGGGATGAGGTGAGAAGGGGGATGAGGAGAGGGAGGAGGAGGGGGAGGAGGAGAGGAGGTGAAAGGGAGACGGTCCCGTCTGTCAAACAACACTCTCCTCCGGCAGAACTTTAAACAGACACAGGCTTCAACCCTCAGGATGGAGTGACTGAAGTAGAGGAGAGGAAAAGGGGCAGGGAGAGGTGGAGGGGGGCTCAAGTGGGCGGAGGGCATAAATGAACGAAATACAAACTAAAAATGCAGGTACACCGCAACAGCAATGTTTGAGTAGGGAATAAGGAGGCTGGTTAAGTCAACAAGAGGGAAGTGAAGGCTTAAGGATGGGGAGGAGAAACCTTGGGGGCCAACCTGGGGTTAAAGCTGGTCTGTCGGTGGAAATACAGGATAGATAAGAGGAAAGCTAGCAACACAGGGCAGATGGGGAATAGAGGAGGAACAGAGGAGAGAAAGAGAGAGAGGTGAAACAAAGAGATTGGAGACCGCGATGGGAAGGAGAAACGTGGCAGGAACCATCCATCAAAAGCAAGGACGTTCCCGGTGGGGAATCTGACCAATGACACGACCCCACAGTTGCCACGGGAGACCCGTGAATGAAAGCCTTTCAGTTCTGCAGACCAATAATAGAGAGATTTACACACAGACTTGTAGGAACTGATTATGGGGGCCTGCCATTGAAGGAGCACTGAGATATCATAGTTACTGTACTATCAGTCAATTTCCTAGACACACATGCCTGGTCTAGGAAATAAAATAACTAAATATAGTTATAAATATAGTAAATATAGTAATAAAGTATATACTGATGAAATGCTATGGAAGCTTTTATATATTAGCATTGAGGGACCAGAGGTTTCAGTTGTGCAGAGAGATGGCTGTCAGCAGGGAAGAGAGCACGTCACGTTTGACGTTAAAAGTCAATTGTTTTGCTGACTATTACCTTTTTATTTTTTATCACTAGAAATGTGATTTAATTTTTGTTCTTTTTATATCCAGGATGTGTTTAATAAATGGTTAAACATGTTAACAGAATAACACAACTTATAAGTCTTTGGTTTTGTTGTAACAATGATAAATTACAACTTTTGGAGGGGGGGCCAGTAAAAATTGTCTTGGGGCCAGTAAGTTTCAAACCCACTGGCCCGGTGGGGCCAGTGCCAAAAAATGTTAATGTTGAGCCCTGCTTGTGCAAAAGTGGATTAGAAGAGTTGTTGGTCCACACACCTGCAGTATCTTGTCTTCCTCCTCTCCCCTCTTCCTGTCTTCTTCTTCCTGCTTTCTTTTTTGCTCTATTTCTGCTTTCCTGGCGACAGCAAGGACAAAGAGGCTTATAAGTGAAGGCTCACCAAACACACAAACCGACAACAGAGCTGGATGATGCATGAGTCAGCATGTGAGAAACCTCCCGGACCCTGCTGCCGCAGCCCTGTCTTCCCTCCACACTTACAGCCTCCTGTCATCCTCCTCCTGCTCGCGTCTCCGCTCGTCTTCCTCCCTCCTCTTCCTCTCTCTCTCCATCTCCTCCTCGATGTGTTTCAGCCTCTCTCGCTCCTCCTCTTCTTGCTTCTTCTTCTGCATGGAGGAGAGTAGC
This sequence comes from Osmerus eperlanus, assembly GCF_963692335.1. Classification (NCBI taxonomy): domain Eukaryota; kingdom Metazoa; phylum Chordata; class Actinopteri; order Osmeriformes; family Osmeridae; genus Osmerus; species Osmerus eperlanus. Next base: position 12,466,068 of record NC_085026.1, on the reverse strand, counting down.
TGCTCCGAGCGCTTCACCAGACCCTGGTAGTCAGAGTCTATCTCCTTCCGGGTCATCACGGTGGCCTGGATGGAGGGGGGGGAGTCAACAGGTGAGACTGTTAGATCAAGAGGATGAGGTAAAAGTTCTTAGCTTTGTGCACCTTTCTGTTTTGACGACTCCCCTAGCCTCCCGTCCGACACAAGGCCATTTGCATGAATACAAATCTTGTTTTGACTTGCCCCGTTTAGTAGTATAATATATGTATTTACTATTCCCTACACTTTTAAATTCCACATTTACAATTCACGTTCAGAACATTCCCAGCCACTGACTACATTTGCTTGTCAATAAGTGTCATCCTCAATATTCCCCATAGCACACTGGGCTTAATATATGCAGATGAAAAGAACTGAAAAACCCTGCAGGGAGGCTTAGTAAATATTTAAATGTTCACGACTCATTATAACACAATTTCCTTTTTCCATATATAACACTTCCAGGAAGAAAGACTCTAGGCTCCGACCTAGCACCAATCTGACCGTTGCATGACACCCTCCAGATATTGAATGACACTGATTGACAGCAGCACGATGGATGGGATGTAGGAAGTGAAAGTTGGGGGGAGAGAGAGAGTGAGAGAACAGGGGGCTGAGGGACAGACATAAAAGTTCTAATGGTCAAACAGGCATCATGGAGGCAAGTACGGATGAGGGGAGTGAAGGAGGACAGGCACAGGGGGTGAGCATGCTGACAGACTGAAAATGTCCATATTAAAGGGATTGCCAAACTAAAAAGTGGAGGAACGAAAGTAAAAAGTGAGATATGGTCTTCCTCAAATGTAAAACAGGATTGTTATTGCGCACCACTGACAGTCACGTGGGCTGCAAAGGCCTCCAATACTCTCACCTTTCCAAGCACAAACATATCACAGCAGTCCTCAGTTACCAGAAACATAATAGTCAGGGAGTTTAAAATGCACAGCAGTATAAATATCTTGTGCTTCATGTCACATCAACGTGAAGTTCTGAGAGGCACCAATAACACAGACCTTTATTGCATTGGGAGAGTTGGGAGTTTAATAACTAGAGTTCAGAACTCCAAAGGTTTGGTAAGAGAGGAAAACATAAGAAAGCAGACAAGAACTTCAGCAGTTTAATAACCTGCACCAGAGGATCCTATAAGCATAGCTGTTCCTTAGCAACTACAAATAACAATACAGGTATTGCTTTGCAGTAAAATACTAATTGACATACAGCATACTTGTAGTGTTAGCAATGTTTCCTGTGTAGAGTACCTCAACTGCAATTTCCATTGTGAATCCTAGAGTTATTTCCAGAAAAACATTTAATTTAACCCTGGCTTCAGAGAGGTGATGAAGATGCCCTGGAGTTTAATATTGCTTTGTGTATTTCCATGCTCCTGTGTGTGTGTGGTTTGTGCTGTAGGCCCCACAGTGGCGTGCAGTGTTTGGGGGGGGTAGTTTGTTTAATAAAAGAGCAAGCTATTTAACCTGTTTTATAGGAAAGGTAACCTTAAATTACTTATTTTGTGATTGGGCGCTATTTTATTTTTTTTACTTGACCTTCGCGTTTGGGTGGCGCCCCCCTAATATAACGCGCCCCCCTAATATAACGGTAGGGGAAACACTGGCGTGTCTTCACCTTGATCTTAGTCATGAGGGTGTCTATGGACGTGGCCAGCTCCTGGACCTGCTTGGCCATCTCCTGCTTGCCCTCCTTCAGGCCTGCCACCACCTGGGTGAAACGCTCCATCCTCTGCTTCAGATTACGGACCTTCACCATGCCGTCGATGCTGGGGAACAAGGGAAAGACACGGAGCACGTGAGGACAAATAACAACCAGCTTGCGACGCACAAAACAAACACGGACACACACACACACACACACACACAGTCAACAGACCATGATAATGAGACAATCCAAAAACTCATCATCTGGCTGAGTGGCTACGGAGGCATCATATTTCCAAAGGCCAAACTACATAAAAAGACATTGAGGATTTTCAAAAGCAATATGGTGACACATCTCCACAGGCTGCCCAGCGAGGAGGAGGGGAGCCACGTCATGGCTGAGCTCTTTAGATTGATTCGAGCCCCTACAAGGACATGGAGGGAAAAGCCATCGAGACCCACGGGGTGTGAAAGAGTTTGAATTAAGGGGAACAAGGGTGTGGTCGAGAAAACAGACCCCAAAATAGGTGAGAAAACACCAAATGTGTGTGCGAGGGGGAGAGAGACACCCACCGTGGCTTGTGCTTCCTCTTGCAGAGCCACATGCGGACAGTCTTCTGAATCTTAATACAGGCAGACGCTCGGTACTTCATCTTGTTCTTTACTGTGGATGAGAGAGAGTGCACCAGGGAGAAGGAAAAAGAGCATGTGACAGATATATATAGAGAGAGAAAGAGAGATGGAGAGAGAGAAAGAGCAAGAGAGATAGAGTGAGAGAGAGAGATGGAGAGAGAAAAAGAGCAAGAGAGATAAAGAGTGAGAGAGAGAGAGAGAGAGAGAGAGAGAGAGAGAGAGAGAGAGAGAGAGAGAGAGAGAGAGAGAGAGAGAGAGAGAGAGAGAAAAAAAGAGCAAGAGAGATAAAGAGAGAGAGAGAGAGAGATGGAGAGAGAAAAAGAGCAAGAGAGATAAAGAGTGAGAGAGAGAGAGAGAGAGAGAGAGAGAGAGAGAGAGACAGAAAAAGAGCCAGAGAGATAAAGAGTGAGAGAGAGAGAGAGAGAGAGAGAGAGAGAGAGAGAGAGAGAGAGAGAGAGAGAGAGAGAGAGAGAGACAGAAAAAGAGCAAGAGAGATAAAGAGTGAGAGAGAGAGAGAGATAAAGAGTGAGAGAGAGAGAGAGAGAGAGAGAGAGAGAGAGAGAGAGAGAGAGAGAGAGAGAGAGAGAGAGAGAGATGGAGAGAGAAAAAGAGCAAGAGAGATAAAGAGTGAGAGAGAGAGAGAGAGAGAGAGAGAGAGAGAGAGATAGAGAAAAAGAGCCAGAGAGATAAAGAGTGAGAGAGAGAGAGAGAGAGAGAGAGAGAGAGATGGAGAGAGAAAAAGAGCAAGAGAGATAAAGAGTGAGAGAGAGAGAGAGAGAGAGAGAGAGAGAGAGAGAGAGACAGAAGAGAGAAAAAGGAAAAAGGAAAAAGAGGGAGTTAAGAAAAGGATTAGGGACAATTATTCAAATGAGAGCACACAGACAAAGCTCTAGTCCCCATTATCATACTCTAATGACTAAACTTATAATATCATGTAAAAGTTGGGGGAAATATAAATGGAAAGTTCAGCCAGCCATCAGGTTGTGCTACTATCCATTCTCAAGAGAAAAAATCAGAAAATGGCGATGAGACGAGGCTGTCAACATTTATGACTAAAATGTGATATCATTTGAAGCCTTCAAGCAAATGAGCAGTACTCGTCATTGCCTTGTTAAATTGGGTAAGTCAGTGTGGTAGCTGAGCACAATGGGTAATGGTTCAGGGAACAGCTTTCAGCGCAGCCGTTCTTAGCTGGCCAGAGATAGCCTTCAGCCTTCAGCATAAAGCATTTGAAACATGAGGCTTGAGCTCTGGAGCTGACAGCGTGGAACATATAATCTGCTGCAGCGCTGAATCCCTCCACCTGAAACCCTCCCTCAGAAGTACTGAGAAGGGCTGCCTTTGTTTTGACACTTTGGGATGGACATTTTTCTCAAAGCTTCTACACCATCACAGCTCACTCCGATAAATCAATAGATCAACTATTGTTATTTTCATTGTGATCAGTGTGAAATCTGAATCTAATCTGAATCCAAATTCATTGACAAGTTTGCGTCGACTTTGAATCACCGTTTAGAGCGGACAGTGGTGCGGCATGTTGTACGTCCAGTGTGGGAGTGCAGGATGCGTGTGATTGGATGAGGAGCAGGTGACTACGTACGTTTGATGCCGGAGAGGGAACACCACTGAACCTTCTTCCAGCGGCTATACACCAGCCACTGGTTGACCTTCTGCACCAGCACAGCCAAGTGGTCAGGGTCAGACTTCATGATCTGGTCAAACTCTGCAAACTGACACACACACACGCACACGCGCACACACACACACACACACACACACACACACAAAGAGTAATCTTCACTCAATTCATATCACAGGCTGGTTTTATAAGTGACAAAAATGAAAGATGAGGTTCGGTACAAAGCTTTGTGGCTTGCGAGGAAAGCTTTGTGAGATGAACATGGAAAATAACATTTCCTGCAAGCTTATTGTAAATACAATTAAAAAGGATGAAGAATGAGGCATAGTGCTAATCTTACCTTTCCAGGGCGGAAGAAGACTCTGGTCAATCCAAACTTGTAGTCATTTTCATTCAGGCCCAGTGCCTTGAACAAAGCCTATAGAGAAAATAAAGAGAACTTGGTACCAGGCAACCAAAACAATCAAACAGCCTTACAGTTTCCAATCCACCGATTTTGTTTATTTGTTTACAAGTCTAACGCATATGTATTCTTGGCCCAGCCTGTGAGAGTAAGGAGCTAGTGTTTGGGAGAGCCACCTTGCAGAAGAGTCTGGGGTCCAGTCTGGTGAGTTTGGCAGGCATGTACTGCTTGTACATGTTGTAGAGTTCGTGGAAGGGGGCTCGGGATGGGAAGCCGCCCTGCATGAGGTCCAGCACTGACACCATACCTGACAGAGAGAGATGTGACCCCTTAGTGACTAGTTTAAAAACAAGTAACAAAACAATAAAACACACAATTACTAGAATATACCCTGAAGTGGCCAATGAACTTTCTAAAGTGGCCAAAGACTTTTGCACACTACTGTCAATGATGAGACTGCATCGTAATCGACTTGTTTTAGCAAGACAGACCTTGTATACACACTGCTCTTGATCATAGCCATTCCACAGCTTCTCCTTTGTGCTGTAGTATAATGACCGATATGACTACACTGGTTTATTATACCTGAGCACTGCAGCTGGGAAAGAATCTGGGCTCCTTCAAACTGGTGGCTCACCATCTTCAGGTTGGGTTTCACACAGCGGATGAAACTGGAGCCCTTTAGAGTCAAACATCAGTTATTGAACATCTACACGTCTTCATCCTAGGGAGACATCGGTCATATCAGAGGCTGTTTACGACGACCACAGTGTTTAGCTGTAGGTGTATCAAAGTTCTACTCTCATTTTGGATGCTTTTTAAAAGCCCTCAGAGAGAGAGAGAGAGAGAGAGAGAGAGAGAGAGAGAGAGAGAGAGAGACAGAGAGAGAGAGAGAGACAGAGAGACCGAGTTCCAGGAGCCACACTAACAGGCTCTGAAACCTTCCTTCGTCGACAGTAATTGCCGGTGAGGTGCGTGTGGGAGAAGCTGGCTGCGGGTGCAGCTACTCACAGTGCCGCGTAGCTTCTCCAGCAGCAGGTTCAGCTGGGTCTGAGGACAGGAGCGGAAACAGGAAGGCTGGTTAACAGCGTGGCATCACAGACTCACCCCGCACAGCTGTACACTGCTGTTAGGCTCGCAGCATGACTGACTGGATGACTTCCATCATGCACATCCTCGATGCATGCGTGTAAATGCACGCATGCATCTGTCTCGCCTCCATGCCAACAGGTGAGGGACAGAAGCTCTCAGACAGGCAGAGGGGTGAGGGAGGAGGAGGGAGGGGTGAGGGAGGAGGAGGGAGGGGTGAGGGAGGAGGAGGGAGGGGTGAGGGAGGAGGAGGGAGGGGTGAGGGAGGATGAGGGAGGTGTGAGGGAGGAGGAGGGAGGGGTGAGGGAGGATGAGGGAGGTGTAAGGTGTGAGGAAGGAGGGGGACCAAGGGGATTCAAGGACTTGGCAACAGGGGAGGAGATAATTACTGACGTCATCAAACACAACTGGGTTAAAGACAACTTATACGTGAGAGCATGTCAATGTTTCAGTGCAAACGGAACTGCAGTGAGGTTTGATCTTTGCTGTCTGCATGTGTAATGCATTAGTGATAGACTGAAGACAGCAGGACAAGCCCCACAGCACACAGACAATAGAGCAAAGACAATACTGTGGCTTGATGTATTCAGGGGAGGGAACAGTATGGAGGATAGCATTAATTAGCTGGAAGGATTAGACAATCGGGGCAGGTTTGTATTTTCTGTTTCTTCTTGGGGTTTTTTCTCATAGAAAACCTTGACATATCCAACCTGCCACGCCATAGAACATTGGTGAGAACAGGGTAACAGAGCAGGCAAACGTTATCCCTGGCTCTGAGCGAGTGACGGGGTTCCTAAACATAAGCCTGCTGACCTTCTGTTCCTGGCTTACTTAAAATGATCTCACAAGAGGTTCTTTTTCCCCCACTTTCTTTCTGCTTTCAGTTTTTCAATCTGTCCTTTCTCACAGCCTCTCTAAATACCTCAAACTGACTTTATCCAGTTTTATCCATCCATCCAGGAAGGATGCTCACGGGAAAAGGAGGGAAGGGAGAAGTTCTGGGCGGAAAGGGGGAAGAAAATGGAAGAAAGGAGAGTGGTCGGGTCCATTAGCAGGAGGAAACAGACCAATGAAAGAGACACACCATCACCATCAGGATAGAATAAGTCCACTCACAAAAAAACTAGTAGACATGGATATATTAGTAAGGTTGACATAGTAGTGAATAGTAGAAACATATTGACAGCACTGAGTCAAAGTGTCACTCACCTTAAATTTGTTCCCCACGCTGATAAAGCTGAGCTTGCCAGCCTTCTGCTTGGAGTCCTTTGAATTGCTGGAGTTCTCAAACAGTTCTCTGACAAACTTGTCCTTGGACTCACACACCAGGCTCTCCAAGGACATGTGCAGGGCATCATTATTCTTCTCCACAAACTTGGTCTGGAGACACGGGCACATGCACATACAGTCCACATCACGCGCACACACACATACACACACACATAGATATGTTGACATACATATGTCATTATGTCCATATCTGGACACACATACTCTTATTGGAAATGAATACAAAGTATACAAATAATCCAGCACATCAAGCAAATTGTGCACTGAGACAACTGAAACCCATATCAGACACCTAAACAGGCTCCTTTGCATATTCAGGCTAAGAAAACAAGTACGAGCAGCCATGTTTACACTGAATAAATGAGTCAGGGATACTGTTTACTACAATAACACTGGCAGCTACCGAGGACTTTTAATTGCTAGACAGTTATGGCAATGTTGAAGTTTAATGAAACTTGTTAAGTGTTCACCCTCTGTTCCAGGTATAACAGGATTTTCAGGATCGCTCATAGCTCTGCCCCCACTTAGAATCAGGCCCTCCAGCTGCAGAGAGATGTATTCCAGGCTGTTTACCGTTTCGTAGCACACAGCTCCAGCGAAGTGTCTGACGATGAAGCCTTCGTCGTCTCGGACGTTCCTGTGGACCGCAAGCTTGGACTTCCTGGGGACCTGGGGTGGCAACCAACATCTTTAGCTTAGTGTATTTTATTGCAGGTTGAGTTTACTGGAAGTGGATTGTGTCTCATATAAAACTTCAATGATGGATAAAAGCGTGCAGTAGTTTAGGACTAGGCCTTGTCCGTGTTCACTAAGCCTCACAGGGTTTCAGCGGTTCACTTGTCCAGCTGTACCAACACTGAGACAATATGCCAAAGAACAACTGCAAGCTCTCATGGTTTTACATTGTGTTCAGGACACAATTGGATACTTACCCAACCCTGCATTATCATAGTGTTTCAGACAATGATTAATATTGCATGACTATATGAAATGTAAAGAACAGACCTCATTAGAATATGAAAGCTATGATTAATAAGCCCATCTGCTGACAGGGGTTGAATAATCTGCCGGGATGCAAATCGATAGCTGCACTGAATCTCAAAGAGGATTTCACGCCTGTAGACAACTTCCAGAGTGTGGAACAAATGTTCCAGAGATAGGGTGAGAAAGAAAGAGGGAGAGAAAAAGGGAAACACTGGGGCTGTGCCTTAAGATGATCTTTTCTTTTCTTTTCTGAAGGCAAGCAAGCATAATAATGAAAGAAAAAAACGATTATCTGCCAAAGTCTGTGGGCTTGGTGTGGGAGGCATAAACAACCGAGAGATGAGGTAAGAACATTGAGGATGATAGCAGCAAAGCAGGAGAGGAAGGGGGTGGGGGGGGGGGGGGTGGGGCAAGAGAGGGAGAAAGACGGAGGGGGCGGGAGGCATCAATTAAAAGCAGAGTAGAAAGTGACAAGAAGTGGGAAGAGAGAAATAACTTTATTTGAACAAAAGTATTCCTACAAAGCCCAGGAGTCTCTATGACAGACGAACCCTGCAATTCCAAAACAAAGGGAAAATGAACTTAATAAATGCATGGAGCGCTGGTGCATCTCACCGTCAGTCTGAAGTGGTCCTTGTGTTTGCTGTGGACTGTGTCTGCAAAGTGCTGGTCGCTAGCCTGAGGCAGACGGTTCTCCTCATCCAAGATGTCCAGAATGCCCACCAGTTTGGCTTCCACCAGGTCTACAAACAAACATCACACTGGGATTATAGTCTGAATCCAGACCCTTAAGAATTTAAATCAAGGTAACAAACTCACTGACTAATTCAGATTTACAATGAATCGACCCATTTATTACTTATCATGCGGTGCATTGTTGTCATACTACAGTAGTTAACTAGACACTGTCACTGAAGATATAGACCTCAAATGGTCTAAATGCTATTCATGCTTTAAATGCATACTATGAATACCAGTGCTCATGTGACGCATTGGGCTACTTCCACATGGTACAACAACAACATTCTCTGCTTTATCTCAGAAAAGGAAGGGACATGATGTTGCTATCATCTAAATGTTTTTCTTCTGGATATGACGAGCATTATACGCTGCACTTCCACCATGTTTTGTTTCTGAGAGTTTGGAAATGCAATTAGAGACACAATACATGTTTATCTGGATTATCATCATGCCACTTGAATTATTCATACAGTACACTGTTTGGAATGGGATCTGACAGGAGCGTGCTGATAGATCTGCATGAAGAAGCACCTGTGAATAAATCCCCTGGATTGATGAGCGAACTAATGGACAGGCAGCCGGTCATTAGCAAGTCATAAATGTTATTCATGGCTGTCAGTTAACCTAGCACCTGAATAATCAGCCTTTTTTTCAAATACTAATGTGAATGCTTCACCTCACCTTGCAGTCCTCAGTGTTCACTCTCATTCCTTGTTGTTGGGATTGTGAAAAACCAAATCAAACAACAAAACTAAACTATAGTTAACAACAGAGGCGATCTGGGTGATGTCATCAGCCCACTTCAGGTAGACAGGGAAAGTTGTTTTCATGTCAGATTTTGAGCGGCTCCCTAGTACTGTCAAGTGCAACAAAACATAAGCTGAGTAAATGTACTTAAAGTAATTAATGGCCCAGAATAGTGCCTTGCACCTTTCTAATCTGTAATTACAGAGCTGCCGAGAATGTAATGCGTGTTAGTCTCTCGTGGCTGAGAGTGGAGCAGAGATTGCTCTCTCAGAAGGGGAAAACCTCCATGGGAATGTTATAGCAATCTTTAAATTGAAAAGCCACCAACAAAAACACACTTGCAGACATTCAAACCCAGTCAGCTGCTGGCATACACAAACCCACACGAGCAGCCACATCCGCACACACACCCCTACAACCCCCCCCCTTCTCCCCCCCACACACTCTTCTGCTCCCTCATGACCAACTCTCCAGTCAGCAGTCTTCCCAGACAGTTCTATTCTTCTCCTTTCTATAACAGTCCTTCCTTAGCCCTGACCTTGAACGTATCCAGATACAGTGAGCTGACCCATAAACTATTTTTTCCACTGTTGACCCATATTTCCTACAGTAACGTAGTTTGTGAGAGAGCCCACTCTTGGGAAGTTTGACTTTGCACCTTGCGTTGAGTTGAGAAATTTAAAGTGCGACGTTCTTGCTTAGGATGTCTCATTTTTCACTGCTTCAGTGTTCAAACTAGTTTTGTGTGCAACAGGGACATGCTAAATGTGCCCAGTGTGTGATGTGGTTACTGGAGTCTGAGACTGAGAGCTTGACTGGGTAGCAATACCCACCTATGCAGTCCTGGTTGTCCACATAATGGACCTCATTCACTCCCAGTCCTTCTTTCTGGTACAGCTCTTGTTCCTGGAAACACAGAGACATATCATCAACACTCTCAATATTAAATCCACAAATCACCCAAACCAACCATCCCTAAATAAAATAAAATGTATTTGTATAGCCCTTTTTACACGCAAGCATGTCACAGAGGGCTTCACATACGCCCATAGAACTGCCCCTCAACCAACCTAAACCCTCAAGGATCCCTACAGTACTGTCTGTTATCTAAAAATGCTTCTCTGTGGTATATCTTTGTTTTATGAGGACACAAATTCACTTCCAATCTCTGTGTTGTTGTATTTCAAACACACCACCCCCGAGTGATTCAAACGCAGAGATGAAATATCTGGAATTGACTGTTGGTGTTTAACTGGAGAACTTGGATATGAATAAAACAGGAGACCCCCGGGGAGAAAAAAGCCTTGTCATCTACAGGGATCTAATGACACCGCTCACTTCACTGGGACAGATGCTGAGGAAAGGTGGTGTGTGCAAGGCAAAAGAGACAGACAGACATGCAGACAGACATGCAGATAGATAGACAGACCCCCACACACAGACAGGCAGGCAGACAGAGACACAGACAGAAAACCAGACAGATATACAGGCCTGGTCTTTTTGGCCCTCACCTCCTTCAGGATACGCTCGTTGAAGAACTGCTGAAGCTTCTCGTTGCAGTAGTTGATGCAGAACTGCTCAAAGCTGTTGTGCTCAAAATACTCTGAGAGGAGAGGGAAAAAACATGATTTAATTATGCGGCACTTTCAAAAGGAAAACACCCGGATACAAGGTTCAAAGTCAGATCTCCTAGACACCTCAAGACTGCCTCAGCCTGTTTACCTTGTGCTGTGGCATTAACACAGGAGGATAGAAGAACTGAATCTTCACACACTAACAGCTAACAAATCCCCTCTGTCACACTTGACTTACCGAACCCAGCGATGTCCAGCACTCCTATGAAGTTGGAGGAGGTCTGGAAGGGGAAGCACTGGTTGACCCTTTTGACCACATGATCAAAAAGACAGCTGTAGACGGCCTTGGCCAGCGCATCCCGGGCATTGTTGGCCTGCTCCACCTTCAGAGGCACCCTGAGGGAGAGTAAGTAAGTAAGTAAGACTTTATTTATATAGCACATTTCATACAAGAATTGTAGCTCAAGGTGCTTTACATAAAATCAATAAAAACAATAATACAAGTGATAAACAATTCAAACAAAAATAAAAATCCCAATAAGATCTCTGTTCAAGAGAGAAAACAACTTTAAAAAGTAGGAAAACCCTTTTGAGATAAAATTACTTAAATGCTTTGGTAAAAAGGTAGGTTTTAAGCTGTCTTTTAAAAATGTCTAGAGTGTTTGCTTCCCTAATATTTATGGGTAATTTGTTCCATAGTTTTGGGGCGTAATTGACAAAGGCCGAATCACCAATCTTCTTATGACTGCTTCTGGTGACCTCTAATAGGCCTGCATTTGATGATCGCAGTGTTCTAGCTGGTGTGTAGTTTATAAAGGAGTTAGCAATGTAGCTAGGTCCTTGTCCGTGTAGAGCTTTGTATGTGAGGAAAAGGACCTTAAAGTCAATTCTGAAGGTAACAGGGAGCCAGTGTAAAGTAGCTAGGACAGGACTAATGTGTTCTCTCCTGGGTCAATGGGAAGCTTAAACTGGGGGACACCTTGTCTTGATTAAACCTCTTCATTGATAGAAACGTGTTTTGGAATTTCTTACATTGTACATATTGTTTTAAATTGTCCTTGTTTAGCGCTCTCTCTGGTAACACTTTATCATGGTCACATTAACTACGACAGAGATACAAAACAATACCTATAGAAAACAACATTGTAGTTACATAGGAACTGATATGTAGTTACACTTTATTGAGGTTTAGCGCTGCATTAAAGCTGAAAGTGGCCCCTGCACTTTGCCTGGCTGTCAGTCGGTTCCCTCCAACACTATGGGTTTAAATATTTAGAGAGGTTTAAGGCATGAACAAAGAGCAGCTCTGAAGGGAGTTCTGATAGGGTGTGGTATGCCATTTAGCATTTGGCCAAGCTTCAAGGCATGGCCCTTTAAGGAAGAAGTAGAGTGTATTTAGCTTCAAACGCCATCTTTCTTTTGCTTCTCCCTCTCTCCCATCTATTCGCTTTGAAATCTGCTTCAAGTCAATGTCATCCATAATCTACAGTAGCACTAGGCCATCAGCCAATCCCAGGAAAATGCACTGGAATGTACCGGCACTTGGTTTCAGCATCAGGCCTGAAGGAATCCATCGTTCATCCTCCTCACATGTGACTCCCCAGGGCTTTGCTTTTCAGATCTTCGCCATGCTACAGACATGACAGTTAGGGACTCCTTCCAGACCCGCAGACCTCCACCTCCACCCTGGCCCCCCCCCCCCCCGTGTCCTTCAGGGTAAAGAGTGCTGTCGGTCGGCCTAATGATATGACTCTGTACCTCCACCACCCCTCCCCAGTCCCACCCATCCCCACCTGCTCTCCAGGCATCAGGCTCACATTGCCCTTTCTTTGTCTTCTTTCTTTGTCTTTTTCTCTCTCTCTTCCCCTTTCTCTCTCACTCGCTCCGCCATCTCCAGTCTCCTCAGATAAAGCTGCATTATTCATGTGGAGAGAACACTTCCAGGCCAGTTCAGCAGCTGGGCCTGCTGAAATATTCATCTGGTAGGCCATGCCGGGCCAGACCCCATCACTCAAACCCAAGAGTGAGTCGTATCAATACCCCACTGTGGCCTCCTCATTTAAGCTCTCGCGCGGCACCACAACATTCCACCCTTCCACAACATCCACATGTTGTTTATTGTTTACCTACAGCAGGCACATATAGTAATGGTAACCTAGTCTGCCTCTTAACTGGATCTAAATGAATACTATTGTTGTTACATGAGGGTGGGGTTAGATACAACCTTCAGCCTGTCCTGCAGGTCAAATACTTTACTGCGTTCCCTCAAAGTCTACATATGCAGTCTAACAGACTTTGTCTTAAGTCTTGCCCTCTTATGCAATCTGTATATATAAAGTATCCAGTAGCTCCTTACCATGTTGGGATCCCGTTGGCTTTAGATGCCAGCTACACTCAGTCACTCTGCCTGCTTAAGAGTGTCAGGGTTGATTTAACAATTTAGATCTGGCCATCATTAGCTATATTTAGCACCTTCATTGACCAGCATGAGTCGGACATGTGACTAGTCTGTCAGAGACTAGAACCTGGTCGGTGCCAATAGTCACAGCCAATGTGCAACCTATCAAAATGGTACTGTATGACCCAGATGTAGTTCGAGCAATACTACAATGGCTAAGGTGAAGATATCAACAAGTAGCTAGGAATTATAATTGCAATTACATCACAATCAACTGAGCTAAATAAACTAACAGCAGAAGTCTCAACACTGGCTCTCAGCCATGGTGTTCATGTGCATGGTGTGAGCCCGCCACACGCTGCCACGGTGACCCCTGGCCCTGGGCTCCAGCGTAGCAGCAGTAATGAGGCGTAGCGCTGCTTCAGAAGAGTGGCGGACCTTACTTGATAACTGTTCCTTTGGTGCCCCCTGCTGTTGTGAGCATGACCCTGGTGGTGAGGCTGACCCGCAGGTCCTCCTGGTCGAGCCCCAGCAGGTCAGCACAGTACTCCAGAGTCTGGCCACACTGGTTCTTCAGGATGCAGCCACCTGGCACACACACATACACATGCAAATACACAACCACACACATGCAGTCAGATCCAGTAATCTGGTCTACAAAGTCAGTAATCAAAGTCTACAAAATAACTTTACAATCTAGCGTTGACAACAAGTATATAATAGGTAGCATTTCCTCTCAGAAATCTTTGCAAAGGGATTGTAGAAGCATATCCGTGTCATACTGTGAATATACTGCAGGATAAGGCTTAATTCAAGCAGACCGTGAAATACACATATTGTACAGCTTCTTTTAGAACAGTAAGACAGATGGTCACAGATGGGAGGAGATTAGCTGCCGAAATGCATCCTTTCCAGATGAGAGACCAAAATCCAGCTTTGGCAGATTTGGGAGGTTTGCTGGAACATGCTGGAATTATCCTTTGTGTACAAAAAATAAACGAAGACATTTTCACAACAGATGTATCTGAAATGATGCTTGTGAGTTACTAGGGGCTGTAGTTAAAGAGAAAAAGAGAGATGGAGATCCAGACACAGCAATGGAAGACTGATGCTGGGAAAGAGCAAGTGGAGGGGGGGAGTACAAAGGTACAGCCTATGACATCATTAGGCCCCCCACAGAGCTCCCAAAGCCTAGAGAGCACACTGTGAGGTGTGGGGTAGAGGTGGAGGTCTGATGCGAGTTAGCCACTGTCATTTGTGGGACATGGAAGAGATCTGAAGAACCCAGGAGAAACACATACAGTGTGTGTATGTGTCCACCTGCGGTCTTCTTCTGACAGCCGTCTGGTGGTCCCACTGCTCAAGAGCGCCCAGTCCCAACACAAGCTCTTCTCTTGTCTGGCCCCCCAATGGTGGAATCAACTCCCCACCTCCATCAGGGACACTGACTGGCACTTGGTTTCAGCATCAGGCTGAAACCAAGTGCCAGTCATACAATGTATGATTCATGTTTTGGTTGCTCGCAATGTTTGGGGCTATCTCGTTGTTATGATCAGTGACCTATGCACTTTTGTAAAGCTCTCTCGTGGAAGTCGCTTTGGATAAAAGCATCTGCTAAATGCATAAATGTAAATATGTGTGTGATGGGCTTTCGTGCCTGATTAGGAAGACCGTCACCGTCCCTCAGAGACACAGTAGGTCCAACAGTATGTCTAAGCTATGGGGCTGGCACCTCATTAAAAAGCTCTTTCACGGCTTTAGCACTAATTAGCCTGCATGTGAGGATGAGTGTTTGTGTGACGTTGTGTGAGAATGTGTGTGTGTATACCAGAGATCCAGGGAGTGTGTTTGAGTTGTGTTTTCTTGGGAGAGCCAGCATACTACTTTGAAGCTCACCTGAGGTGCTCCCTGTCTCTTCAAAGTCGATGTTGCCCAGGTGGAGCACCCCAGCTACCACCCGGAAAAGGTCCAGCTTCTCTGTGTCGTCCAGTCCAATCTTCTTCATGGCCCCACACATCCGGTTGAAGTCTCCCAGGTCATCCAGCAGAGGGTCTTTCAGGGCCCCCAACTTCACATGCTGGGGTCCACAGCAGAAACAATTAGAACTCTTACTGGAAGCTCCACGCTCATTATGAAAAACAGTATGGCTCAACTGCTCCCTTCAACGTTTGAAGGGAAACATTAAGTTTAATAAAATGTAGCATATCTATAGAGCCTGATGATAAGCACACTAAAGTTTAGTTTCAGATTGCCACACCACAAACAGCCATCAAAACCAAGGCTTCTGCTCTACAGTAGCCTTGTGTGATTTAGCAAAATGCTAAACCACTCCCCCTCTCCTACAACCAGAAATGATGAGAAATGACCAGAAATCACCATTGGAAATTGTCTGTCCATGAATAAGAACAGATGTTACTGTACTCCAGTAAACTGTAACAGTTACATTTATTTAATATTTATGGTTATAGTGAGGGTTATATTAGTGCAAAAGCAAAACCAGAAAATGTCACCGGATGATACTGCACAACAGACTGGAATGTCTGAAATATTTAAGCCAACCATCTACAGTACTGTATAACATGGCTTAGAATATTAAATAGTACAGGATCATCTCCTTTATTTCTATTGGCTGATGCCAACAGGGACTAGCTCAGTTTAGCTCAAAGGTAGATCCTTTAACTGCAGCTTAAAGGCAGGGTAGATCGTGTTTCTGAGAATGTTTAATGAAATAAAGGGAGGGGGTCGGGTATTTTGGGTAGGACACTTTCAAACTCAAGCCAAAATTGCTAGTTTCGCAAAACTTACCTACCCTGCCTTTAAGAGGTTGTACATTCCAAACCTCCCCCTGTACGTTGCTTTGGATAAAAGCGTCTTCTAAATGAACACGTTTTTTAAATTGCTATTATTATTATGCTGCGCCACGCAGTGACATTCTACGGTGGATAAGTCAGAACAATTCAACATCCTTTGAAATAGGCCTCCCCTCCTCCCCAGTCCCCACCTCACCCAAACACACATGCAGAAACAGAGAGAAAAAGACACCGCACGCAGAGTTCCTGTTAGCACTACGGCTTCAAAGCATGTCTGTGTCGTTACAGTGTTCACAGTACATAGACTTTATCACAAAGAGCAGCGTCTCCTGTTAGGAAATAATAGCATCTTATCACCTTATCATCCTGTGTTACACACACACGAGGCAGGGCAGAAAAAATTATGATTAGTGACATCAGACAGCCTTCAAGCTCCCTTCACACTGGTGTTAAAGAATGGGTGTGTGGTAACTATACGAAAAAGTGTTACTTCTTTCCTCTTTTGGAGGTCCTTAGGGAGGAACATTATTAGCAAAAAACACGTGCTGCCCTTACCTGAGTTCCTCCTTAATTTTAGATGCACAAAACTTTCATCAGCAAACAAGAGGGAATTTTCCACAACAAGAATGGAGAAATACTGTGTCTGTAATGCCCTAAGGGCAAGAACAGCATGCCTATTCTTCACAGCTTTAAAAAAAAAAAAAATTACGCATCCTGAAGGGACAAGGCACACAGTGATAAAAATACCAATCTTTCATAATTTATCAAGACACAGACCCAAGCCAATTTCTCTGGAATAACAAATGATCGTTGATGCATCATTTTATAAAAAAAAACCTCCACTTCTATTTAATAATGGAAATTCACCCTAGGAGCTTTCCCTCAAGTTAATGCCAAGAGTTCACACAAGTTATAAACATGACTTTTAATAACCAGAATGGGTTACGTTAACTAGCTACTAACAATAGCTAACCCGAACTCCTCGTAAAAAACGGCATTTGTGAGCCAGAACTAACGTAACTGCAAGCTACCGGAAGTTGTTAACCTAGATTATACAATATGCGGAAGTAATGTGTGCATAGTGGACGTTGGCAAGTGGAAATGTCAGTTGGGCTAACGTCAAAGTTTTTCATTGTTTTAGTCTAACAGTATAAATATTTTGATATATATTT
The DNA here is from genome assembly GCF_963692335.1 of Osmerus eperlanus. Classification (NCBI taxonomy): domain Eukaryota; kingdom Metazoa; phylum Chordata; class Actinopteri; order Osmeriformes; family Osmeridae; genus Osmerus; species Osmerus eperlanus. The sequence goes on along the minus strand of NC_085026.1, from coordinate 12,448,916 downwards.
ATTTTTCATATTTTATTTTTCATTGGTTTGGCGGCCCACCTGCATTACCCTAACGGACCACTAGTGGACGCGGCCCACAGGTTGGGAATCGCTGCAGTATGATGGATAAAGACAGTTAGAGAGATAGAGAGATAGTTGAAGGGAGAGAGAGACAGCTGGAGGCAGAGAGAGACAGTTTGAGGGAGAGAGAGAGAGACAGTTGGAGGGAGAGAGACAATATGAGGGAGTGGGATAGAAAGATAGTCGGAGGAAGAGAGAGACAGAAGGAGAGACAGTTAGATAAGGGCACAGTACCTCAGGACTCTTGCGGTTCTGCATGATTTGTTTATCCGAGTCCTTACTGGCAAAGTACTTGGTGCATCCTCGATTCAAATACTTCAAGAAAGGCAAAACACACAAACACACACACATAAATTAGTATTAATCACATAAAGATACAGTATGTTAAAACTAGGGGTGGTTGAGTGGGGGTGGAATCCACATCAGTATTGTTTCTGTCAAAGAAAAGTGTCTCATATATCCCAGTATTGTTTCATACTTGATTTGGTTTGTGTGTCAGTAAATTGCCTCTGTTGAAATGGGTGTTGCCTTAGAGACCTGCAATAATGACACTGTTACACAAAAGCACGGCTAACAAAAGCACCGCTAAAGGCGAGATGATGTTGAATTTAATGTTGTTTTGAGAGGTGACACGAAACAATCACCTCAGGAAAGGTGTCTAGGATTGTTGTCTCACAAGCACTAATGTCATTAAAATACTTTTTCACCAACTCCACTGGGAACAGCAGCACAATGACAGGCACATTGCCTAGCACATGCAGAATGGCTGAAGTCACTAAGTTCAGCTGGAGGATTTTTATCTTCATGTGACATCTAGTGGTCATCTACAGAACTGTCTCACAGTGACTGGGATGAATTTTTCCCAGTATTTTTTTTTCTTCTGTCAGTAAACAGTTTGTCTCATTGCTAAAGAATGTTGGCAGCCGAGCAGATGATGAACAGACAGTTGTTTATCACTACTTTACTGCCCAATCAAGCAGGGTGGACATATTAGTGTTGACATCCTTGTACTATTTCAGCTTTGAAAAGGGGCCATCATTTCACTCTCTCAAGTTAGAGAGAGAGAAAGAAAGAATGGGAGTGTGCTTGTCCTGTGTGTACGTGTGTGTGTGTATACTATGTGTGTGTGTGTGTGTGTGTGGGCGGGGGAGGGAGGGGTGGCACATTCAGCTCCATGCTGGACCACTGACCCTGAAACTGTCAGGGGAGTCGAGATGCAGTTTGTGTTTGATGTCCTCGGTGGCCCCGGAACACAGCCGGTAGAAGATGTGGTAGTTCCTCTCTTCCTTACTCTGCATGCAGATCCTCGACTTCTCCAGCAGGTAGTGAGACACAAAGCCACCAACCACTGCATTCTGGCACACACATTAATTAACCAGGACAGAGGCAACACACAGCAATGATGAACGTGAGCTAGAAATTGTACTGTTGTGTTTTTTCTGTTTGATGTGTGGCATTCTCAGAAAGGCTGGATAAATGAATACCTTTTCATTGAAGTGGATTTCTACAAACTTCCCAAAACGACTGCTGTTGTTGTTCCGGACGGTCTTTGCATTTCCAAAAGCCTCTAGCAGGGGGTTGGCTGGAAATTTTGAATCACACAGTTAACATCATCAAAACTCAAGATGAATTATGTCTCAAACTAGACCATCATCAGACGAACATTAGCTGATAGGAAAACATTAGGATGAAAATGCATATTAGTCACATCATGGGTTAAACCATACCTTCAACAATTCTCTCATCAATGTCTTGACCAGTCCCATATGACGTAGTCAGATATCTACAGAGCAACAAAGAAATGGGGACAACCCACAATTATTAAGTTACTATGGGTTAAAATATAACTACAACACTTTTAATTGTTAAAGATGGCCATTCTAATAAGGTATGACGTTCTAATAAGGCCTTGGTTGTCATGCCAGGGTCCTCTGCTCAACCTACCAGGACACCGCGCTCCGTCTCCTAGGAGTATTAGATTAATTGCTGGCACCTGTGTCTAGTTTAATATTGTGTGTATATATATACCTTCTTTGCAAAGTCTTGTTCAGTTGTAGCTCAGTCCCAGTGGGTTTCCTGACCGATAGTTTGCCTAGCATAACATTTATGGATAACCTGTACTGCCCTGTCTGCCTGTGCTTACTACACTGGCATGACGCTGATTACTCTACGACGTAAACTCTGCACTTGGATTCTACCCTGTGTCTTATTACAATGGTGTCACATTTGGGAACAGACCTGAGAACAAACTTGGTGTTCTCAGTCTTCCCAGCTCCAGATTCTCCAGACACGATGATGGACTGGCTGATCTTCAGTACACGCATGTCCCTGTAGGCCTTGTCAGCTGAGAAGAGACAACAACAACAACATCCCTCATTGGTCTGTCAAAGCCTGATGGGAGGAATACTGAATCATTATGAATGCGTCAATACCTCACAAACCATTCAGTTCTTCCGGATGGGAAAAATTGAATAAATTGAATTGAATAAATTGAATAAATCTCAATTCAAGTTCACTGACTTTAACTTGAAATCAAGCCGACCCAAACTAGACAAGTCCATTAATCAGTAACGAACTATAAGTTTCGCAGATCTATCAGGGGTCTTACCAATGGCGTATACATGAGGGGGTAGGGTGCCCAGGGACCGCCCTTGGTACGACTTAATGGTCTCTGGAGCGTAGAGTTTGGGGATGTCAGTGTAGGGGTTCACTGCTATCAAGATGTTGGCCACATACGTCTGTGTGAAAAAAGCAGACATTGCTGTGTTATCTTCTGTTCATGTGTTTATTCAACATGTCTGTTGAGACACATGTTTGAGGTTCATATCAAGTTAACAGCAGGTAAACGTACATAGATCTTATCTTTACTATACCGCACTCTGACGTTGTTGAGAAGTGTGGCTTCATTGAGGTACATAAGAGAGCCTGCAAAGAGGAAATATGCAAAACCGAAAAAATATGGTTATAATATATCTAAAAGACTAAAAATGCTTGCTTGAGGATGAAAGATGGTTGTATGTGCAGTGTGTGTATGTGGTGCATGTGTGTGTGTGTATGTGAACTTACAGTTGTCCTCCATATGCTTGTTGACATCCTCTTCAGCAGGGAAGACTTGGTTCATAGGAGCCAGAAAGCTCTGCAACATCAGAAATGCACAACCTGTCAGTAAAAGATCTTCCATTTAAACGCCTTGTGTGTGTTCTTTTAAACGGCGCTTCTGTAGATCATCAGTTCATACACTATCCCCACATCCACTTACAACTGCATTCCCATTTGATAAGCGTCTTTAGTTTAACTGCAGTTTACTCTTTAGAAAGCACAAATCTAAAACAAAGGATGTATTACCAACTGAAAAGGGGCCAACATAAACATAAAAAATGCATTTTATTTCCCGATCAAAGTGATAGAGCATTCTGTCAGAGCTCCCCAGCTCAATAAGTCACAGCTATTCTCCTCTAGCTATTGTAGAGTGGCTGAGTTCATGGAAATAAATTCAAAGGAACAAGCAGCGTGTGTGAGAAACACGGCGACTGACATGGCAGCCTAATAAATAATTTCAAGGCAGAGAAACAGGATCTGAGTTGCTGTGGTGTCTGTGTGCCTCTGTGTTTGTTGTGTGCAGAACACTAAAATAATTGAGAAAAAGAGAGAGGAACAAAGACTGCAGGGAGAGAGAAATATGTGGACTGACTGAAATTATGAAGTAATAGTTAAAGGCAGATGAAGCCTTTTATTCACAACTCTCACAGTAACACACTAATATAGGCCGACATACCTCCCTCCACTAGGACAGAGACAGATAGAACAGTATACAATGCACTGTAGCCTAATTGCCATGGGGTCGTAGTTGTTTTAATAGCTTTACAATATAGGCCTATCCTATCAAAAATGGCCCCCTCTATCGAAGGTCACATTCCCTTTTTGTTGCCTTTGATCTCTCCAACCCTGTCTGCGCGTGTTTGTGTGTGTGTGTGTGTGAGAGAGTTATGTGGTTTACTGGAATAAAACAAGCAGTAAGCACAAACAGAATATGCTTTGTGTGCCTGCCACTTCAACTCAACAACAAGGGCTGGCAGGCACAATGTGTGAGAACACCCTGGGCTAGCTTTCTAGAGAGAACACAGGAGAACCTTAGATAAACCAGGGCCTGACTGGTCTGGGGACAGGGTAATAGACTCAGCTTGGGCTTTAATGAGCGCAACTGAACAGTGAAATACACTCATTAAGACCCACACAGGCCTAGGCACTGCTCCACTGTCTGCTGATGCTTTCGAGAAATCCAATGTTGTAAATAAGTCTAATGTTTTCTATAAGTCTAATATTTTCAAGCCTTTTAATGTTTTCAAGAAATTGAAACATTTAAAATTGCTACATTTACAATTTAAGGGCCAAAATGAAAGGCAAACTCCTGCTGCAGGCCCTTGTGTTGTTGTGAGCACCAGACTGTGCTTGCTGCTCCAGTGAAAGCAAGTCACCAGGGAGCAGTCTAATGGCTGGATGCAACAGGTGGCATTTTCCCCTCTAACGAGCCGGCCCTGCAGGTAACACAATCAGCACACCTGCTGCTCTCGTTATCTATTAACGATGCCTTGAGCTGCCAGGGACATGCCACACCAGCGCTGCTTAACGTTCCTCACGTTTTACAAACACGATGTAACTTGACAAAAACCCAGCTTCTTTGATTTTTGGTGTTTTACAGGTCAATTTTTTAAATGGGTTTATGCAAAGAGCCAGGACACCATAACCGTAACACATCAAGTGCCTTATTACAGTTGCTATAGTTACTATACGATTAATGGCAATATAGAGGAACTTGTTATTGCAGTGTTATTGCAACCTCCAGAGAATACATTTCTGGGGGAGTGAGAGAGTGAGTGTGCGAGTGTGTGTGTGTGTTTGGGTGCATTAGCGTGTATCTATTTACCTGTGTGTGTCGTTGTGTGTATGTGTGTGTGTGTGTGTGTGTGCCTGACCTTGCTCTTGCCCTGGTTCAAGGGTTCGATGGTAAGTGTGTCGGCTCCTATGTCGACGATCATGCCCAGCTGGAACCCGTGGGTAGGGTGGGGAGCCCACACTGGCTTCCCGTCCTCCATGGCTCACCTGTCTCCACGGCGACCCAGCAGGCTCTGGAAGGTTCTACAGAGGAGAGAGAGTGGTGGTCAGTTTGTTTTTGATTTAAGTAAACTTCTTAACGGTAACATTTCTGACAACAACAATACCTAAATACTATAGTTCCCTAGATTTTTCCAGAGTCATATTTGGCTATATAGATCAGCTTTTGCTTCTAAACACCACTGTTGCCTGATCTATCATTTACATTTACATTTATTCATTTAGCAGACGCTTTTATCCAAAGCGACTTCCAAGAGAGAGCTTTACAAAGTGCATAGGTCACTGATCATAACAACGAGATAGCCACTATCATACAATACCAATCTCACATCACTCTAAACCTACAGGACTACATGCCGATGTAAAGCATTCAGTAATGTCCATTGGACCAAGGACTAAATCAGAATGTTCTGCCTTCAATGATCTTGTTATTTCCATCATGATTGACTGATCCTTTAAAGAGGAATAAAACATTGGGAACAGACCGGACAAAGGCCATTTTGGCCAGCCAACAGTAGCTCCTGGCCGACAGACCGACAGTGCTATTCACTTTTAGACTAAAACCCAACTGCAGTCAAGTACAATGCCCAGTTAATGGTCACACTTTAAACAAAAAAGCCTACTGCTTACCTACCATTTCGGGAATATGAGTTGTATAATAAGAGCAACACTTGCTACTTGCTCTACATGAAGGCAGGAAGGACTAGCTATCAAGTTACTCAACTACTGTGTAAGCCTTATGATGAGTAATTACAGTCTGGTTAACTCAGTACAATAGTTATACAGTGACTTCTAGTAAGACTCATGTAGATATATGGGGACTTTTATAATGTGGCTAGCGCCTGTGGATAAGGTGTAGGGTATACCAGCTGTTTGAATAACAATGGCTTCCCAACAATGAAGAGCAGGAGAAGAATATAAGTAGCCTACTGTCACATGAACTCCTGTTGGCATGGACACATTCAACCATAAACAGGAAGTAGATATAAGAACCTTAATGATTCAGTATCCATGACCACAGGCAAATATGGCATCCTTTGTATCACTGCTGAGCATGATTTTGAAGAAAGTAATTTGTTTGTCTCAGCAGTAATGGAGGGAGGAATATGGCCAAAATAATGTGTGTCTACCAGAGCAGAACTAACTGCTTCTCCTTCCCAAAAGGCAGGCTATTAAAGTGCATCAATCCTTCATGTTAAACATCAACAAGCACAGCCGACTGATTGGACTATAATGTGTGCCAGTGTTGGGAGCTGGATCTCTCCCCAGCCTTTACTCTACAGTGATAGAGGACCTTCCATACAGAACGTACCCTTTGCTTGGCTGCACTATCCAATTAGCAGACTATCCTATCAGGGATTGAGGTCGAAGACCAGAGACCAGAATTGGAAACTGCTGATGATCAGGGGCTGACTCAGTGTTCACTCGCTGGGTTACTCAGCACCTATACAATTCACTGGGTCAACCATGTCCAGGGAGGGTTTTGACCCAGAATAGAGGGGCATTTGAACCTGTTACCTCTAGAGCTGCAGTCAGATGATTTTACACTGACCTATACCCGATGCGAGGTAACGGTTAGCGTAGTAGCAGGATCATTTCCTTCTCTCAAAGACATAGAATACTGTACTGTGAGAGTGAGAAATCCAATCCATTCTTCATGTTCAAAGTGTTCTTCTCTAATCTGCTTTTTTAGCCTAGTACTTTGTATACAGTATGTCATTGGTAACATGACATGCTTATCAACCCTTCTTTATGGCGTACTAACAAGTGTAGGCCTATAGCATTTCTGGGCAATGTGCAAATCAAATACACTACCTCTGCGGGGCCTGGCTGTTTCATGAGAAACTTATCGTAACACTTATCATCTCTTTATGGATGGAACAATGAGCATGTCCATTGGATCAACAAATTGCTGGTAAATAATTTACCCAGGACAAAAGAGTATCTGACTCTATAGTGACCTAAACCAAATGCAAGGCATCAAACCATTCTCTCCACCCAGCATCTTACTTTATCTTAATGCTATGGTAACACAGATCATAGCCTTATTATGCAAAGTCATGTGATTAGACGCGTTTACATGTAAATTACATTCTAGTAAGTTACAGTTGAATTAAATGCGGCATACAGTCAGGGCTTGAAATTAACGGTATCTCGTTGTCCCGGGGACGATGAAAAAGATGTATTGGACAGTTCAACACAGACTTTGGGACGTCTGTGTTTATTAGAATCCTGCTAAAGTACTCATCAATGATGCAATGATTTTTTCAATCAATTGCAATGATTTTTTCAACCTTTCAAACCTTTTTTTCGAAAAACATTTGTAAAACCTTTCGAAACTTGTTTACTACAGCCACACCAAGAGACATTTTTTGACAGTTAACAAAAAAAAGTTAGTTGCGAGGCGAGCCCTGCATACAGTTAGTATGTTTCTCTACAGTAATGGAACTCACTGTACATCTGAGTCTGTAAAGGCCTTTATACATAAGAATATGTTACATGTGAAGTGACACTGTAAAGACCATTCACCATAAAGAGTGTATGATAGGACAACGGAAGGCTTTGTTCAAAAACAGTTTACAGCTGTCATGAAAACCAGGTTCTATTTACTTTTATGGCCCTCCTGTACACTGACAATGACTCTAATGGGTGTGCTTCATAAGAACTAGCCTGTGCACTATCTATAATATCAGTGAACTCTGTATGAAGGCTGAACTATAAAACTAAGGCATAGAACCACACCACAACCTTGTTGTATAGCTTCAGGAAACCATCCAAAACTATTAGCCTACCTCTGGATTCATACCTTACTTCTCTGGTTGCAAACAAGAAGCAATAGTTTATCCAATATGACATTATATGGGCCTGCCTCTGTCTGTCTTTCTGTGATTCTGAGAAAGCATCTGAGTAAGCACACCTGTGGAAGCCCTTTCCCAGAGCTTCAGATGACAGATTAGTCCAAATCTGTCATCTGAGGTCAATGCTAAGAACAGAATGTCCATCGTCCCACAGTCTAACCCTTTCGAGCACAGGCCTCAACCAGCTGTTAGCGTAATAAATATACAGTATAAGACAGTGATTGAGCTAGGCCACATCCAATAGGTAATTATTGTCTTAAGGGCACTGTAGTACAGGCCTCCAGGATACTTTCCGGCTTGGTAAGGCACCAAATGGGCATTGCCATGTTTACAACTGTTAAAGCTATAGTACATTCCATTTTTGTAATATCTAAAAGCAAGAAAGGAAGTCATCTTTATGTAAGAGGGAACTGATCTGATGATGGTGTATTTCTCCCTAGTCTGTGATCTTCAACTGCTTGTTCCAAGATCAAGACGAATGGTGAGTTAAGGTCTCGTCTGAAGTTTGTCAGGGAGCTTATCACTGGACTTTTCCACAGTTCACGTAGGCTGCCATGTTTAGTGACGTCAACAGGAAGCATCACAAATACATAACTACTGTACAGACTAGCCTAACATTCTGTGAATTGTTTAAAGGTGTATGCATATTAAGAGCAACTTGAAAACCAGCAGCAAGAATAATCAAATGTTGCAGTCGCATTATAACATTCTGATTATAATATCTGGTCGTAGCAAATGCATAGCCTTTGATTTCATCACAAATTATATAGTCACAACAAACCAAGAACTTCCTGTTCTCACGTGGTACAGCTAGGTCTGACTCTGCATTTAATCCTCTTAGACTTTTTTTCCTAATCCAGACCGGCCGTGAGATATTTGTCAGGCCGGCTGAAGTGAGACGTATCAAACAAATGATGATGTCAGAGAGGATACAAGCCTTTGGATCATGGATAGGCCAGTCAGGTGTGCTGTGACAGGATACAACAGTACAATCATACAGAAGACCTGAGTTCAAAGTTTACAGACTGTTTCCTGGAACACACACACACTCGCTCCCTCTCTCACACACATACAAAACAAAACCACATACACACCGCTCTGAGCTGCCTCCCTCTCACTTCCTGCTCCCAGTAAGGCGAGAGGATATGGAAAATACATTGGGATGTCTCCTGTAACCCAACAGGATATAAGAAGTACTACATTCACTCGAGACAGTGGTTTCATTAAGTAAGCAGAAAACACACAAAAAAAGTTTCATATGGCTTCTTGGGTCTAAATTAGGTCCTCTAAGGCTCCATGACCTACTGTCTGGTCTCTGATATCAGGAAGAGACAATAAAAAATGGAAAATTGCAAGGTTTACATGATTAGTGTAGTGCATTTAAAGCACCTTTCTCCAAAATATGTATAAATGGGCTGCGTTTAGTTAGTTTCTTTATAATGTGGCTATAATCTGTTGAAGATTTAATCTATTTCAATAATCTCAATGGTCGAATAAAGTCTTAGCCTACTAAATTATTTGCTGTCCAAATAATAAATGTGACTGACAGTCTGTCACATTCACATGTCACATCTGTCATTTCTGATAGAGGACACATTCTTCTCATTCTAATTATGTACTTTACTTGTAGCTATTGTGTAATGGCCATCCCGGGAAAGCTAGGGGATGACAGCATATAAGCCTTATAGTCAACAGTAGGATAGCTACATGGGCTGCTATTCAATGACAACAATTTACACAATAAGACAAGATCGTATGCCCTAACCACTTAAGTTAAAACAGTGAACATTGCTACCATAAAAAAAATTGTCAACCGTGCTCGCTCCATCTCTCCCGCCCGTACAGTGTGGATACTATAGCACTAAGTTTAGCAAGCTAGCAAGTGGGACATGCATCGCTAAGTGTACGATTAAAAAAAAGTAGAAACTTACAATGGTCTTCAAATGGTCAAGCAGCTATACTTAGCCCAACAGAAAGTGTCTGAAGCTACCGCATATAGATCCTCTGTGGTGATGAGATATTCCAGCTGGTTTAGGTACCCTGTCCTGCCCAGCACTCCTTGGTCTGCCCAGAACGCAAGCCTTGGAGGATGACTGAAGTCCAAAGAAAAGGCAGGGAAGCCGAGGTGACGTCACGTGGTTTGTACCACCAACTAAATTAATTGGTATCTAGCTTTCATGACATAGACTAGGTAACTTAATTTATGTTATCTTATTTAGAGTTTCCAAAGTAATTTAAAATATAAATACATGCTTTAATATAAATGACTTCTAATATATATTTAGTTTGTGTTCAAATGTAATGTTTTTACACTCAAATGTAAAATGAATGTTTTCCTTTGAATTTTGCATACATGAGACATTATGTTCATCAGTAGCGTACATGGGTGGGGATGATGGAGTAGCGCTACCGGTTTCGATAAAGGTTAGCAACAAATGCTAATTTGAAACCTATAAATAATTAAAAAGCTGGTAATGTAAAACTTTTGGGATTATTCCCTAAGATATTTGATCCCCCTTTGAAAGTCTATACTGGGTTTGTAAATCTAATTAGGAAATCTGATATAGTGGTCTTTCCAACAAAAGGCCAAGACATGTAAACATGGAATTTGATGTTTACGTTTTGTTTAATTCCTACAGTGAATCCAGACCACAATGCCTAAATTCACAAGTCAATGTTATCATGCAACCATCATACTGTACTGCATGCAACAGCTGTCATGCAATATGCCAGCTTTAAGGAAATACTTACTTGAACTACATCCTACTCAGGACCTACTGTGTAATCTCCCATTCCTCTACTCAGATGATCAATTAATCTACAGATTTACCGAAGCTACTAGATCTTTTCCCCCTTAAAATAAGAGAAATCTGGTATAGGAAAATGATCGGAAGATCACATCCATTCATTTCTATGCCCTTCCAACCAGATCACGTGAAATAATTTAGAGGCTTCAGCCGTTCCTGTATGGGATTGGGATGAATCTGAGGAATACAGTGCAATGCAGTGAATACAGAGCCCCAGGAGGCTGTGAGACCACGGCTCCTATCCCAGGCATATTTGAGAATTATGTAGAGTGGATTATAATGCTAATGCTTTATCCAACAAAAGATAAGGCATAAAGTATCCTCACGACACACAAATGTCTAACGAAGCACAAAAAAAAAAACTTTTATTGGGGTAGCCAACTTCAGTGATGACACGTCAGATACATTTGCAAAGTGTGAATTCTGTTTTAAAACTACAGATAATCTATGGGAGCCGTTAAAACATTGAGTAAACAAAACAAAAACAAAAAAATGGGGGGGGGGGGGGGGTTGCTTCTCCATATGTTAGTTTAGTCTGTTGGCTCAACAGGTGGCCAATCTAACAGAGTGCTTCTCACAAATAATTGAGAAGAGTGCCAAGAGAACCAAAGAGTTAAAGCATCACCAATTGAAAAGAGAACTTAACATAAGTAGTAAAAACACTTGGAACACTTCAGAGTTCTGAATTGGGCCTTAATAATGGGTGCTGACAATTTACAACAAAACCACACCTATTTATTTTTCTTCTTTTCATTTGATTATTTATAAAAGTAACAACTTAGGGTCATAGGTCATCTCCAGCCAAGGAAAGTAAACTGCCAATTATAAAAACCTTAACAGTGAACATATTTAACAAGTGCTACCATTAAAGGAAAAGGCATACAAAAAATGGACAAGTGGACAATGGCAGAATACAAATCAGAGAAAAGTACTACAAGATGAACTCTGGTTAGTAACTACCAATTCATGTAATGTAAAGAAAGTGCTGTTCATTTTAAATAAGGAAAGGTGTCCCTCCTGTGGTGATTAGCTGTCACTCCACTCTCCTGCTGCTGGTGAATTTTGACAATGAGCTCCTTGATTTCTGCTCGCTTTCTCTTCACTCGTTTTAGTGGAAACCATTTACTTAAGTCCATGGGTTGCTCAAAACTCTGTGGGGGATTCTATATTAACAATAAAGAACAAAAATAAAAATAAACATTACATACAAATATTTAACATTGTGTATTATTTTATTCTATATTATTTTATTTTATAATTATATTGTATAGCTCTGCCAGTATTTTGTTGTACATTTTATACTGTTTATTATGTTAACGGTATGCACCTGCCCATCAAAGTAAATTCCTTGTTTGTGACCACTTACTTGGCAATTAAAGACGTTTCTGATTCCTGCATCCCTCAATAACATAACACAGTGTGTGTATTCTGTCTGTCCACCACACCCTCTTACCTGGAAGAAGCTCTCCACGTACTGGAGCAGGTAGACTCCACAGTCACTGTAGTTATCCTGCTGGGGAACACGAGGGTTGGAACCTCTCATGGTGTCTCTGCAGAACCTTCTCTTAGTCCCCTTTCTCAGCTCCCATTCCACCTCTAAGTACCTACATAGGCACACACATACAACACCCCATTTTCTACCTTAGTACACTGTAGTGGATGTGCTGATAACAAAAACGTTTTCCTTGACAGCTTAGTTCTTACTCTTGCAGGATCTTCACAACATCCAATCTGCCATTGCCGCTGAGGGAATCCATTATTAGGATGCAGGGTCTGTTGGAGAAGATGAAAGATTGGACAGAATGTATGCTGCCATCTAGTGTCACTGAAGGGAATGACATGGGGGACAGGATTATCACAGATAAGGTGAAGTAGTGTGGGAAGCGCTTGCGTGCGGCTAATTGAGATCCCAGACAGCACTCACCGTCTATGCGTTGCAGCTTTGGGGGTGACATCAAAAAAGTCATGATTTCGATCTAAAACACAATCACACCAGGTTTTGGGTTTAAACAAGATAGCAGAGTGTAACAACAGGAGTGAAAACACTTGAAAAAGAGTGAGCCGGCAAAAGGGTGTATTACTCAATGCTCACCTGTCTGACGAGCCTTCTGTCCAGTGGTCAGCGTGTAGGAGTTCACACCGAGCTCTCTCACACCTGTCCCCATCTCCTTCTCCTGCAGGTCTGAACACACCCTCAGACTAAACCCTATTGTCAAGTCACCCTCAGGAAAAGAGCCAGGGCTGGAGCCAGGGTCCGGGTAGCTTGTAGCAATGCTGTTCATGGGGCGAAAGAACAGTGACATGGGGTTGGGGCCTGGAGGGGTGAAACTTGACAGGAAGCCCTGATCTAGACAGCTGGGCTCTTCCTCATCATCCTCCTGTTGGAAGGTGGAGAGAGGCCCCGGGCTGGGCCATTGAGGGGAGGCTGAAGAGAGAGGTGAGGGGCTGGGAGGCCCAGGGTCAGATTGGGCACCCGCCAGGTCTGGGAAGCAGATGACTGCCAGGAACCAGTGGGCACTGGAACAAGGAAGGGAGGGATAGTTATCAGGAATATGAACCAACAACTTCTGGATCTTTATCAATTACAAATCCTATTGTAAAAATCCCTCCAAATCCTGAGTTGCTGTGAAAATCTGGTAAAGATAGCGGAAGAACCAGACAAGAGGATTTAGTGTGTGCCAGACTCACGATTCATTAATGGGGACAAAAATGAAATCCTTCTGGAAGAGATCCACATTTCTGGTCCAGGTTCTCACTCGACTGTGTCTCAACTTCCTTTCACTGGAACACAGTTGGAAACCGTCAAATTGCATAGGAGTATGGGCATCCTGAATATGATAGTGAGTGTGAGAGAATGATGGCACGTGAAAGGCTGAGAATTAATTTTGTCCTACACGGCTTCTCATAGTTTATAGTACAGTATGCTACAATATAACTAAAAGGCAGTCAGTACATAATTCTATACACACTGAATTCTCTCACAGTAGATTCTCCGGCGCCTGGGCTTGTCCCTGCTCTGTCTGAGTCAGCCTCTTGTAAAAGAAGGAGCTGAACACATGGCTCCTCATCGCATTCTCCTCTTTCAACATCAGGTACCTTTGCATTGCAAACATCACACAGACATTTGATTTTGAATTTTGATTTGAGCTAACTCACTGCAGAGAGAAAACTGTTGGCCATGATTTTGACCATCACTCACTTGAGGTAAAAGTCAATGATGACATCATTGAGGAACTCTCCTTGGTTGAGACAGTGAAGGTCTTCGTTGGTGACAGATATGCCCCCTCTGGCTGGAGGAGGGGGGTACAGGACCAACCTAATCAAGACAACAGTAAAGGTAGTGTCTCTGGATAAGGGCGTCTGCTAAATGACTAAATGTAAAGGTAGTGTAGAGTAGAGAAGGACACGCATCTACTTTTGACCTGGCCACATGAAATACATTCAGTTGACATCTCCATGCAGTTCAACATCTACCCATTCATAGAACCTAAAGACCTCACCTCTGGACAGGGTCAGAGAAGACCGGAAGGACCTCCACTACGTCATTGTTTTCATCATTGCCGTCAGAAAGGCATGTTGGGTAGGATGCTCGTGTATTGGAGCGCAAACAGCGTTCAGGTGCCTTTTTCTTTAGCAGGTGGGAAACCCCTTTGGAGTCCTTCTGCTGAGCTACTGAAACAGGCTGAGTTTGTGTCGAAAAGGTGTCCAAAAACATCTGCTGAAATGTTTTAGGATGAAACTGTGGGGGGAACCGTGCAGTGGCGGAAATCTTTGGCAAGGAGACGTGACAGTCTGGCAGCAGAGACTGGGAAGTGCAGCTCTGGTCCTTAGGGGAATCTTTCTTGCCATGCATCAGTATCTTGTTGGCTTCCTCAAACGTAATCTCGCTTATAAAGTCATCCACCCCTTCTGCTCTCCCGATCTCTGTTAAGATATCCTTCAGCAGGACTTCGTCCTGTTCTGGTAGCGAACCCTTAAACACCAGGATGATGTAGTTCTCTCCAAGATCTGCGATGGAAATTTTCAACCACAGAGAGCGGAAGTTATGGTGAATAGAAAACAGCATGTTGAGGTTTGAAAAGGATATGTCAGGATGTGGAGAAAATCAAAATTCAGCGTGAACCTAAGATCACCTAAGATAAGCAGGAACCTAAGATTACCGAAGATCAACGTGAACCTAAGAGCACAACCAAATCAGGTTGCACCCACTTGCAGATAATCAAGCTTTCACAAGCCAGGATATCAACTCATGAAAACCAAAGGTGACTTTCAGGTCTCTCACTTGGGCTGTTGCTGTCGACCCAGGTGCCTCCATGGGAGCGGGACATCTTGAGCAGGTAGCACAGCCGGAGACACTCGGCAGGGGTGGCCTTCAGAAGGAGGGAGGGAAGCCTCTTGGAGAAGCACATCTCACAGCTGACAACAGTAGATGCCTGCACACACACTGATCAGTAGAGGCACAGTAGAGTGAAGTAGAAAGGATTAGAGACAGACGGTTTCACTGTCCGTCCCTCTGTGGTCGAGAGCCAATTTCTACAAACAAGAAAATTAGAAAAGAGTTTCATACCTTGATCGTCTATCCTGATGTTTTCTGTTGTAAACTAATACAGGAAGTAAAGTTAAGGTTAGTCTATAGGAATTGTGTCAGGGAATCTGTGTTTTGGAATACACTAAAGTAACTAATTTGCTTACTGTGACTGGCTTTTGAATAGTAAGCGGCATTGTCCCCACTCTCACAAATCGACACGACGCAGTGACTTCAGACACAGCCCAAGGCATCTTTTTAGAAGGAATGGATGAAGCATCATCTTGTTTGCTTTTTTTCTGTTTGGCCAATTCCCCAAGCTGCCAAGAGAAAACATATGAAATTCACTGAAAGAATAATCATAAGAATATTGATAGATGTTCAACACAATTCTGAAGTGCAGTTAAATCTTTTGAAATTCACTAAATTCTTTGAGTAAATAGTTGTTTGTATCAGTTCCCCAGCCAGAGTCAAATAATGAATCACACTGACCTCATAATTAACAATAACATAAAATACATAAGCCTAGTTGTAGAGTACCAGATCTTTCATAAGCATCTTCCTGGGTAGTCTGATTTTTGAGGGTTTACTGTCAAAGTCAAAACTGGTGGTATCATTATCCTTAGCCATTTCAATGCTGCCACTAGATGTGGATGGAGCGGACTGGGCAGTCTCTGGGGATGAAAAGTCCATCCTGGTGGAGGGCGGTGTTTCAGTCTCTTCATCACTGGATAGCACCACTAGTCATTAACACAGAAGAAAAAACATGCAATTAACATTTCCCTTTATAAAGATACAAAGGGTGGCCCACATTTAAGGACTTGCAAAATAAATAAAAATATGAACGACTGCATGCCTAAAATACCCATTCCAGTGAATCTTCCTGGTTTAAATGACTAATATACCTGTACATTCTCTTTGATGACTCATGTCATTTTAACAATGTTATCAGTAAAATAAAATACATTTAGGGAACAACAGCTGTAACCAACATATATTAACTGTGAGTAAAGATTTGACCATGAATAGCATCAAACCATTTTGACCAGAACAGTGGGGATAAATGCATGGTGAAAGATTCTCTCATGGATAGACCCCTGGAAAAAGAACAATATCGTTTCAATTGAAGTACTTACTCCTGTTGTGGATTGAGCTGCAATGGACTTGGGCTCCAGACTGAAAGCTGGAAAGTACACCACACATAGATTTCATGAAAAATACTAAGAATACAAAACATTATGTGAGGCAAATTTGTACTATTAGTTACCTGGTATTTTTGTAAAATCCTAACATGTTGAATTATATTCAGTGAGCTTTTCAATAGCGTGTTAATAAAGGGTGCTAAAAGTCACCCACTAGCTACGTTGTAGAAATTCCAAGTAGGCCAACTTATTTAAGAATCTCATCTGTCATTTGGCTCAATATTTTTCCTATATACAAATCTAGATTGAAAATTACAATAATACAAAAAAACAGCTACCTCATTGTCACAATGCTAGTAAAGTAAATCAAAACATGGCTAGGTATAGCTACAGTAGCTGCAGTGTTTAGCTAGCACTAACTGCACGTGATGGCATTCGCGTACCCAAAGTTGAAAGCCTGCAACAGCAAGCGTTGGCATTTACTCCCTCAAATTGACTCTGACGGCTAGCACTGACTTTTCTAGAACTACAGCACGTGTATACTCGCACCAATTTAATGACATTTAATGTGTCTAATTTGATGTGGAAGTAAACACGTTAAAACGCCCACCTGAGAACCGCAATCATCCTTCATGTCAAACTATACCTAGAGCTACTCTAGTCGAGTCATAAACTCGAACACTGTTCGTTACCCAGACAACAACTAGTCATTCTTCTTGAACGCAAGAAGCAGAGTTCAGATACCACAAGACCATGAGAAGTATAGCTACAGTACCCTAACCTTACACTGTATGGGAACTTGGCATAAGGCCTACACATTAAAATACATTATGGGAAAACGTAATCAAAAACAGTCTTACATTTTATCATTGCATCAAGTGCAAGACTTGCAATTTTGGAGACTCCAATTCACTTGACTGAAAGCTCATTTTTAACGCTTGTATTTTAATTAGGCTTTAAACGTATAGTTTAAAGCATTTCAAAAGTCGACCTAACTTTCTTATTCCCTTTGATGTTCAGTTTGTGCTGTTGTTATCATCTTGTATGGTGTCAGTGACCCCAGTGCTTTCCCATGCAATTATCTTCGAGGCCCCAGCTGCTTTTGGGCTTTATCTGTGAAACTGTTTATGGGTGGCCTATCTCACACATTCTGGGGTTCCTGAGGAGGAAAATTAGATTCCTCAGAGAGACCACCATTGTGCGAGCCCCTCATGTGGCTAATTTGGGAAACTCCTTAAACTGAGACTGCTTGCTGATTTTGGGGACCGGAAAAATCCACTGTAGGTAGGTTTAAAACCTATTTTTGACATTATTTGATACACAAATTGTGACATGCATGGCCAATTTGACACAATTATGAGAGTAATTGACATGCCCTTTCTTGTGCTTCCTCCTTCATGTTTTCTAGTATGGAATAACTTATAAGTACCGAACAACCCAAAACTACAAATCGGGAATTTTACAATAACCAGAATAGCATTGTTTCAGTTGTAAAAAAAACCTTCTGAGATACTGCATTTTTTGTTGTTTTGATGTATTTAAAAAGCCTGACAGTCATATGCTTAATTTAGTATACATTTTATTCATGCTTAAGTTAATGCATCTTTTATGTTCAAGAAAATTGGACTTAGGTTGCTATGGGGCTTTGTGTCAAGAACGCATTCTCTTCATCCCATACCTAATACAATGAAGAAAATCTGCTGTCTTTGAAAATTCTACCATGTTAGCAACAAGTCTTCCCAATAATTTGCCAATCAATCTTAATGATATGCAGTAGTAATCAATGAAAGCATGTTAACATTCATGGACATTAACGTGAACCATGTCTTGTTGTGAATCTGTCAGGCTGGTTATCCATCACACTGAGGTCACAAGGGTGTAGATAAGACTGCCTTCTTTCATTCCTTTGTGCAACAAATGTTCTTTTACACCAGTGGGGTGTAGTCACGGAATGTATAATAGGAAAGGAGTCTGTTTTCTTTTCAACCTGAAGACAGACTGGTATTGCTAGAGTAAAGCTATAAGTAAAGCCTTAAGACATTTGTTCAACTGTACAATTATTCATGATTTCTTCCATGGTTCCATTTGATGTCTCTCTGTCTTCCAGTCTATTAACCACTCCATGTAGCAGGATGACAGGAGATGATCCAATGCCCTGGGTGCTCCTGACTGTGCTTGGTCTGGCACTTATGCAGTCAGTTTACAGCCAGCACATGGCAGACGAACCCTGCAATGTCCAAATCCTCGTCCCAGGACTCAAAGGCACGTAGTTCATATGAAACACACAAAAACAACACACACACACACACACCAGTGGCGTAGCCACGGGTAGGCCTGGGTAGGCACAGGCCTACCCAATTTGTTCTAAGGCCTACCCAAAAACGAAAATATCTCAGATGAATTATGCTCCGGGTACACATTGCAAAATAAATAAGTAAAAAAACGGAAAAGATGCCTATCCATATTTTTCTAGGCCTACCCAAAAATATTATTCTGGCTACGCCCCTGACACATACACATTTTTGATTGAAGGTGAATTCATGTTTATTTATTTTTTATTTACTTTTTTATATTTATATTTATATTATTTATTTCTCTCCCAATCTGACAGGTGAGCCTGGAGAGAAAGGAGAGAAAGGGGCACCTGGAAGACCAGGAAGACTAGGGCCCCTAGGAGAGATTGGTATGTAAGTGTGTGCAAAGCAATGGTTCTATAGCCTGGTTGCACCACTGAGCAGTTTCATAGAAGCATTGAGAAGTGGAGCCGTGTTTACATAAGGTCAGGGGCCATGTGAGAAACCATACCCAGAATCCACTGCTAGATGACAAGTGTTTACTGTTGCTCGTAATGAGCAGTGGGGCCTGTCCTCATTGCTGAGATTACATGTTCTTCCTTGAAAAGACTTCTCAGTGTTCAGATCTACTTTACTTCCACCATTGCCCTGGTACTGTAACAGTGCAATTTCCCTCTGAGAAATAAAGTGCTACGCTACTCTCTTAGTCACAAAACATGAGAATAGTAACTGATAAAATATCTAACAATGAAAATGCTCATATAATTATAAAATTAATTATATTATACTATGTAACACTAACTCAAAAACTAAAAACAGATTTGTTTTTATTTCCTTTAGGACAGCCTGGTCTAAAAGGACAGAAGGGCACCTTGGGACGCTACGGTAAAATGGGCCCAAGCGGATTCAAAGGTAGCTCATACTATACATGTTTAAACTACATTTGTTTTAGATGTAGAATGCATGAGAATTTGAGTTTTTAAATCCTCTCTCCTTACCCCCAGGGGTAAAGGGAGACATGGGAGATCCTGGGCCAAAAGGCCCTGATGGCGATCCAGGTAGAACAATATTAAAGCCACTTTCCCTTCGTAGATCCGCTAGACTGATTGATTTCCTTACAATATAACTTAATATTGTGCTCATTAAGTGTGAATATTGATTTAATTCCTTTTTGTTTACATGAGGTTCACAATGTGAGTTCTCCCCCCTGAGAAAGATGTTTGGCGAGATGGACATCCTTGTAGCTCAGTTATCCAATGAGCTCAAGTTCATAAAAAATGGTACGTCTATACATTTTTGTATCTACCAGCCGAAATGCTGTCATTTTCAGCACCATCTTCCAATAAATGTTCTCATCAATGGCTATTTGCCTTGCCTGCTGTCATGCAGTGATGTAAGTGATGGGGAACAGATGTCATGTGATTATAGAAATACAAGTGCTCATTTTTCAGCACTGCCCTCCCCTGCAGCTGTTGCCGGCATTAAAGAGACAGACAGCAAGGTGTATCTGCTGGTCAAAGAGGAGAAGCGTTACACAGATGCAGAGGCCTATTGTCAGGGCAGAGGTGGACACCTAGCCATGCCCAAGGATGAGGGCGCTAACATGGCCATCGCGGGCTACATCACGGAGGCGGGCCTGAGCAGGGTGTACATCGGTATCAACGACATGGACCGCGAGGGTCACTTTACCTATGTGGATCGGTCACCCATGAGCACGTTCATTAAATGGCGAGAAGGGGAACCCAATGATGCCTACGAGGATGAGGACTGTGCTGAGATGGTGGCCGCAGGGGAGTGGACAGACGTGTCCTGCAATCCCACCATGTATTTTGTGTGTGAGTTTGACAAGGACACTGTCTGAATGTGGAAAGAGGTGAAACGAGGAGGGTATTGATTTGAGTTGCCTCACACTAAGCCAGAGAGAGCTTTGATTATACAAGGATGATATTTCCCTTCTGTCTACATCTAAAACCATTGTAATCCACTAGTGGTATCCTTATTGGACTAGATATCTACATGCTACAACAACGTGCAAAATGTCTTTGGGGATTTGAATGGTTTTTAAGGCAAAATCCATAAATTGAATTTTATTTGCATCTTCTTTTACAGCTTTTTTATCTGCCATTGTTTTTTTTCCAGTTCTGTGTTTCATTTTATTGTAGTTAATTATTCATTTGATCAATTGTGGATGACGTGAGATAAAATGTACATGTGTCTTTATACTCCTTTGAGATTTAGGACTGTGGTACTGCATGTGAAAAGTTGACATTATTTATTTTCAATATAGTACTATTACCTAAATACTTTGTATTCTTAGTGTATTTTGTGGCTTGCAGTATTGCAGTATAATACAAATGCAGTATTTAACCATACACAAACCATAAACAAACTGTTTAATGATTTGTTGGAGTCTTAAAGTGACCTTTTCCCTTTAGTCAATGATGCAATGGCCTGTAAAATGAAACCTTGCTTTGCCACTGGTATTACTAGACGAGACAGTGAAATCATTGGTTTGGAAGACTGCACACTCTGTCACCTAAACTTCTTCATTACATCTAGAAGAAGTTGAGAATAAGATGTTTGACCTGCTGAAAGTCAAATGATTCAAGTTATTGCATTGACTGTTTTAAAATAGAACAGGTTCTTTTTTCAAATACATTTCCCACAGTATTTGATTAGTGGATTGGAGACAGGCAAGCTATTGCTTCCTGTAGGGCTAATTGGAATTGAGAGCTCATAGTAATACAAAAGTTTCATATTATAGCCTACTTTATATCCAAGTAAACTTCTCCATGTCAAATGTTCACTCATTGTTATGTTGTTATGCATGAGAAGAAGAAAAAAGAAAAAAAAATCACATGCATTGGACGAAGAGGTGAAGTGAATTAACAAAATTCTGAGAATGTTCAATATTAATGATTTGTGGAATAAAGCACGGCATAAGGCTCTCAAGCAGTAAATAAGTAATACAGTTATCAATTATGCATTCCATTGACAAGGACTTGTCTGGCAGAAACCAATTAGCTGCCTTTGCACTGGTGAAATCTCTAGTTACCTTAGTATCCTAGTAAACAATTTGATTAGCTCAGAAAAAAGATCACTGCTTGACGGTCCGTGATCAAAAAACACAGGCTGCCACGTCACTAAATTAGTATTTACGGCTACTTATCAACCTGAGAAAAGGTTTACAGGTCACATAAGACTATTTGGAACTTGCTGTATAACAAAAATCGTATAATAAAACATTTTTATAAATGAAATAATAAGTGTTTTTTGTAGGGATTCATATTTAATCTATAAAAGTAATCCGAAATGTTAGCTATCAATATCAGAAACAGCATCCAGTTACTAACAGTAGTCATAACATTTCCCTGCTCTCTATCAATTTATCAACCAGAGTGCTTTCTCCTCCACTTGGTTTCCATGGCAACACATCAAACAACAATCGTGAGACTGGGCAATCAGACAGTCGCGGCTAACTAGATTTTTGAACCCATGAACAACAAATTACTCTTAAAGCGAGAGACGCAAATTACAACAACTTGACTAACAGATTCCTGATTAAATGCTCTGCGCTTATCTGGACATCGGTCCGTTTGTTAGAAGATCTTTTGTATCATTACAAACTAATCCAAGGCTAGCAAGTAATTTTACCAGAGTTCGTGAACGTTGGCATCGTTTTAGGTTGCTGTCATGTCTGGCACATCAGGTAGAGCTGTACTTTCTCAGCCTCCAACTAAAACGATTGTCGTGTACAGGAATGGGGATGCATTCTTTCCAGGACGAAAGTTTGTCGTCAACCAGCGACATGTGTCAACTTTTGGCAGTTTTTTAAGCTCTGTCACACGCGGAGTTGAGGCTTCTTTTGGAGCTGTGAGGAACGTTTACACTCCGAGAGACGGTCACAAAATATTTGACCTGGACAGTTTGCAACATGGGGAGAGATACGTTGCAGCTGGGGGAGAGCGTTTCAAAAAGCTGGAGTAGGTACCTTGTAATTAAGAAGCAATTTGCGATGATGACATTTCTTGAATTCGTTTGCAGAATTATTAGTCAGAATGGGAAGAATTACTGTTCAGTAGGGTTACTGTGTATTGAAGGCAACATGATAGTTAGGCTAAACCATGAGATGTATTGTCAGTCATCAAATGTCTTTTGCATTCCAGTTATTATCACATAACAACCAAGAAACCACAGAAAAAGAAGAATGAACAGGTATCAAGGCCAGACTTACTATTTTGTTGTCTGCTTTATCATAGACATAGCTAATCATCTTGTGTTGTGCTGAAAATGCACCATCTTTACCCTGTCCTTCCATGCACAGATCCGGCCTGTGGTTCACAGCAGGATAGTTGTTCCAGCTCGTTGGAGAAAGATTATTAATGAGTCATGCACAATCAAGTGAGTATTGATTTAAATAACCCCATACTGTACTTTTATTGTAATTGTTAGGTTAGAGTACTGTACTCCATGGAATAGTAGAATATTGATAATGATGTATCCTATTTGTTACAGCTTTCAGTGTAAAATGTTACATTAAAATAATAGATAATTTTAGGCTTTAAGTTAAACTTACGTTTTTAGCCCTAATATTAGGAATGTCCAAGACTGAATAATTGGCAGACATCATGTTATTATACTATAATAAGTGTTGTGTTGTTTTTTTTTAGTGTTTTTACCAATGGAGATTACATGGGTCCTCCAGCTCGGATACTCATCCCAAAGTATACTCTCACAAACTGGGAGAGTGTTTTGGCCATGGTGACTGAGAAAGTACATCTCCGTACAGGGGCAGTGCACAGGTAGGAGAGCAGTTTGACTGGCCATTATGTTGCATGATTGCTACAAAGAGACAAAATACAAAGGCTTCAATACAGTTTTTATCCCCATTGCCTTGCTTCAGTTTGATACTATATTTAGGATGAGGTAGCCTTTTATTGTAGCGTGGATATTTTTGTTTACAATATAACATTTGACTTTTTCTCTTCAGGCTGTGTGCTGTAGATGGAACTCCTCTGCAGGGTCCTATGCAGCTGGAAAACAACCAGTATTATGTAGCTGTGGGAGCAGAGAAGTTTAGGTCGATACCATACTACCACTGGGTCCCCAGCAAAGGCATCATCAGGGACCTCAACCTGCTGGGTCATGGGTGAGACAAACATCCTCCCTCAACTGTTAATCATACAAACCCTAATCTGTCACCATTCAAAATCTGAATCGGATGAATATTTTCCATCATGCCTAATGCTTGTCCACTTATATTGAATTAGTTGAAGATCCTCTCTCTCTTGCTTTGCTTTGTATTCTTCTGAGTCAGCAACAACAGCCTCCCAGCCGTCAGGAAAGGCCGGTACTCCAGGAATGTGGTGAGTGCCCTGCTGCAGAATCATGTAACACCTAACCTAGAAAAGATATCCGTGCAGTTGCTGGAAACAGCTCAGTGATTGCTAAGTTATTGCTTTTGTTCTCCTAAATTCCTACATATTTGTTCCATCTGAATATTGCTTTAACACCTCAGCAGAATACAGTTGAAAAGCATGCCTTTGCACACAGCATTTCAATTAACATTTCCAGCGGAGGCGTGAGTCTTGCCTTGTGTGATTGGTTATGAGACCGTCCTATCATCCATCACTGTCTGTGGGAGGCATTGAGTTACCATAGCCTTCCACTATGAGGGGTAATCCCCATAGTACCAGCCTGGCCCACTTGATCAAGCACAGCCAGCCTCATAGACTCAACATATTCACCAAGAGGCTGTGCATTGTACCAGAACCAGGAAAATTTGTTTTGTGATTAGGTGAGACGGTGAGAGAGTCAGAGATGAACACCAAACACGTACAAACAAGAGGCGTAAGAAAAGAACATGCCCACTCAGCATGCTTAGACCGAGATAAGGCTGGTGTGAGAAAACCTAGCCTATCTATTTGGTGTCTGATTGTTCTAACCATGAAAGATGACAGACACCATGACATATGTCAATTATCAGATAGAGAGAAAAAATAAATAAACTGAAGTACAGTTTTGAAATGTCTTCAGTGTAAGAAGATAAAAAAAGCTCACTACTTTATCTGTACTGGACATACACAATTTCAACTGTTATCACCCAAAAATATCTCATTACTTTAATTAGTCACATTTTGGACTGTGTAGGGACCAATGGGGAAGCAAAATGTATGCCGTCATCAGAAGGAACAGTTAGACATATGTACTAGTGGCAACATTTTATCTTTGGCCAGAAGGGGGAGACAGAGACAACACAATGGCTGTCACTTGTCTGAGCTATTTCATCCACTATTACTCATTCACTGTCTGGAACAGCTCTTCTCCAGCACTCCTCTTGCCTGATCACTCAAGAATTCATAAACATGATTTCAACAGTTAATGAGGACCTTTCACAGAAAGATACACGGGAGGGAAATTGCTCAGTGTAGCTGGATATGTCATCAGTTTGGCTTACTGATTACACGTGTACATTTATAAGGGTCACATCCATCATTAATTTCGATTTGACCTCACAAAACAACACCGGTCTGATGTGAAAGGCCTGTAAAAGCCTGGTAACGTGTCCGTGGAGGCTGTGTAAAACGTAACCTTGCTCAGCAACCTTGCTGGGCACGAGAGGTGTCCGTCTGCCCCCGGCCTGGGACTGGGACAGCTGGTGCAGATCAGATCAGACACCAGGCTCCGCAGCACACAAAGCCCTGCGGAGGGTAGAGGTACTGTACTGTTGCCTACATGCTACATGCTACATGCTACATGCTCTTTTTACAGCATGGCAAATGGAGGTGTTGTTTGTGGTGATGAGACTGTATGGCTTGTGTTTTTTCATAGTGGGCCAATGGAGGTGTGTAATGTGTGATAAATGTTCCTGTATGCCCTCTTCCTTGGGGGATGTGAGGCGTGCTGCTTTCTATAGATCTGTTGAACTCATACTGGATGTGGATGGTGTGGCTGTAGTGACTCGTGACCAGAGGAAACCGGTGCTTTGATTCATTTCCTGTGTTTGGCGCTGCTGTTTGGAGACACTGGCGCCTGGCTCACACAGTCACCTGGGCATAGGGCATCTCCACAGAGAACCCTTCACTCTGACATCACCCATGATGCCCCCCCCCCCTGCCCCCCCATCCTGCCCCTGACATCAACCCCGACTCTTTCCGTCGCAACACCTCTGCTCCCCTCTGACCTCATCCAGGGTGGACGAGGCGATACCCAGCCCCAGAGGAAGGCTACGCCCTGGCCGCTGCCTCCAAGTCTGCCCATGGAGGACCAGACCCAGGGAGGGGCTCAGTGATACCGCTGTGCTGGTGTTAGTGGTGGGTGGCTGGCTCTCTGGACACCCCCCCCAGTTCACCCATGCTATCATATCACAGGCAGTGTCCTCCCGATGACTCCTCCACGCTGCCACTTGAGAGGGCCAGAGATTACACGCTGCTGCCCGTCTCCCCCCGAGTTTCTCTCCCTGTCTCTTTTTCTCTGTCTCTTTCTAAACTCTCTCTCTCTCTCTCTCTCTCTCTCTCTCTCTCTCTCTCTCTCTCTCTCTCTCTCTCTCTCTCTCTCTCTCTCTCTCTCTCTCTCTCTCTCTCTCTCTCTCTCGCTCTCTCTCTCTCTCTCTCTCTCTCTCTCTTTATTTCTCTCTCTCTCGCTCTCTCTCCCTCGCCGGTTCCTGATAGACACAGACGTTGTCCCCACAGGACGCGGCAGATATGTAATGCGTAACAAGAAGCAAATGACTTCAGCTTTTTCCATGGCGGTATTCTCTCAGTGGTGCTGGTACTGTTACTGTACTCCCACTGCTACACAGCACTGCCCCCTCCCCCATACCTCTCCCCCTCCTCCTCCATCCTCTCTCCCCTCTCTGGAGGGGCACTCTGTTGATTTAAGTGAGAACTGCAGTATTTAAATTTTGCTATGAGGCTGAGGCAAACACCATATATAATATGGTGTTTGTTTTTTGATAGTTAGGATGGATTTAGTTTGTGATTGTGGACCTTGAGATATACATAAACAAGGATGGTGGTGTGCACATCACTCAAAACCAAATTAGAGGGTTGAAATTGGATTAACAGCATGACACTCCCACAGTCAGAAGCACTTTTGTCTTTGATCTTGCGGCATGGACACCACTCAGTGAACTCTATTTCAACTTTCCCTAACAGAATATCCCAGGCAAAAACTTCTTTGTGTTGTTTTATTTTTCTCCCTTACCAACGGCTGTATAAAATTCAAAAGAATATCAACACACTCTGCCGTTGCATTAAAGAATGCAAACAAGAGAAGAAACTTGCTCTGCTAGTCCCTAGACTCTGTGTTAGTGTGCTTGCAAACACCATTGCCTGCATCGGGTTCTGGTGGAAGCCTGAGATCACTACACAGGCCCTGGAGCCTGCCCTGGGATCTACTGGAGCAGCCACAGCAGAGAGCACTGCCGTCGAAATGCTCTCTGGCCATCTCTCCCTTTCTCCCCCTGTCTCTTTTTCTTCGTCTCTCCCCCCTTCTCTCTCCTCTCCCTCTAAGGGGATACATAGCTCACCTGGCTACCCACTGAGGGGATGAACAGTCTGCAAGGAGAAAATTGCCTTTTGTGGGAAGCATTAATTCAGATGTGTACCCTGCTGTCTGAACATCACTCTGAAGTCATCTTCACGCTGCTTTCTGTCTCTCTCTCCTTTTCTCTCTCTCTCTCTCTCTCTCTCTCTCTCTCTCTCTCTCTCTCTCTCTCTCTCTCTCTCTCTCTCTCTCTCTCTCTCTCTCTCTCTCTCTCTCTCTCTCGCTCTCTCTCTGTCTCACTCTCTTCACCCCTCTCTCTCTCCCCTCCCCCCTCTGTTTTCTTGCCATCCAGCCTTTTTTCCATCAATAACCGTCTGCTGAGGAATAAGTTATTCCCTGCGACTCTCCTTTCCCTTTAAGCTTGTTTGGATTTTCATTGTTTGATCTGGCTTGATAAATAAGACGAATGCAGTTAGAAATTCATGGCTGCCCCATTTCATCAATAAATGATTAGTTTGCTGTGTTCCCTGGTGATTGATAGGTTGTGCACAGGATGCATTGGAACCAGATGAGTTCAATACATTGGGAGTAGGGGCGGGAGAGGTAGGTGGGTGGGGGGGGTAGTCTACAAAGCGTATCAGCTCATGAAAAATTGAGGTCAGTGGAAAATGTAATAAGGGAAAAAGAAGGCTTGAGAGAACGAAAGAAGGTAGGAACAAGTTGTGTACTAAAAGCACATTAGGTGTAAGACCCCACCACAGTGTTTTGTCTCTTTAAAACAACAACAACAGAGGCTGATGAATCGCATTGAAATCCAAGCAAAGCGTCTCGATTCACAGAGCCTTTGTTTTTCTGTAGTTTGCTCACCCAGGGTTTGTGGAGGACACAGCCAGAGGCCAGCAAGCAAGGCAGCAGAAGGACTCTTACTTCTATGCCAAGCCTGAAAGAGCTAAACAACAGAAGCAGGTGTCCAGAATACCACTTCTCCTCACCACGGGGGGTAAGCATAGCTACCATATACAAATGCTTCCCAATGTTACATGTGTGATTTTCCACCACCCACTCATTTTCTCACTCTCTTTGTGATATGAATTGGACCTGTTGTTTTTTTTTTCCATCTTTTATATATTTTTTAGCACTTTGAGTGTTTGTGTATGTGTGTGTGTGCATTCTATTCTGTATGTGTGCCTGTGCATGTCAGTATTTGAGTGGCGTGGTAGCAATAGGAGGTACAGGTACACAGAAGAGCTTTCTCTGAATTCACCTGAGTCTGAGTACATCAGAGAAACACGTTTTGCACCTTTGAGAGAGAGAACTCTTTGCCGTAAATTTCAAACTGAACAAGACTTCAAACGCCATCAAGCCCTCTAAATCATAGATGAATTCAATCGGGCCATTTTGTTGAATATGTATCTAGAAAGGCTCGTTAACTTTACCAGGAAAACAAAATGCTCCAATTTACTCCTGAAGGGGGGGAACCAAAACGATCATAAGTTATTCATCACAATAATATAGACTGGAGATCATAAAGCTGACAAAAACAGTCTTTAAGATTGATGGTATTTAGCGTTGTGGCAATTATGCAGTATGAATGTGATATATAGTGGATACAATACACAGTAATTGCACCGATGCCTCCACCACCCAGCTGTTCAATACATGTTACACCGTAGCCGTGTGTGTGTGTGTGTGCGTGTGTTGGTGCACGCGTGTAATGTGTGTGTGCCCGGCGCCATCTAAACTGTGAGTACGCACCGCCGTCCAGAGACACCATGACATCATAGGAGGAGCGGGCCAAGCCCCTGCAGCTCTGCCATCGCTTCACACATTCAAGCCGAGCCAGCACTCCTTCCTGGTGATGGAGTAGAGTTTCCTCCACTCACGCTGGGGCCCGGCATGAGCAGGGTGACTGTCTGTCTGCAGGCCCCTTCTCCTCCCCGCGTTTCCGGACACTTTTTGGACACTTGATCATCCCCAGTGGCAGTAGCTCCCCTCATAAACTCATTACTAATGGTTTAAGAAAAACGCGGGGAAAATCCATAGGCTTCTCCTTAACTCCATCAGCGTGTGGCGCTGGGGGACGGTGGCTCTCTGAGCGCTGTTGTTGGCAAGCAGGAGCCCAGGCTTTGTCTGTGGATCACTTTCATCACTTGTCTTCATTCTGAACCTGATAGGCGCTCGGATCGCATCCAAATCTCATCGCCGTGAAACAGAACACATCAGGCCTGCCCACTGTCCGTGATTCACCTGGGCCCCCGGGGCCCACTGCTTGATATTGTAGAGACAACCTTTTTGTTTTAATCACTGATTATCAATAGTACTTAGATGGAACTTCGGGATGGGTCCAGTAATTCTGTTTTAATAATAGATCTCCCAGAGTCCCAATAGCTTGTTTTATTACTCACGTCCCCCTTCTTGAATCCAGCGACCGCCGAGAAATGTGATTTTGTTGACTGCAGTGTGCAGAGTGTCAGATCCATATTCCCCAGGTGTGGTGAGAGCGACCAGTCAGTGTCAGGGGCCCGGGGCCCGGGGACAGCAGAGGGTTTGTACAGGCAGGTGGACCACATTGGTGGGAGAGAGGCCTCGACCCTCAGTAACCTTTCGCTCTGTGTGTGCTTCTCTCTAAATAAATAAATAGCTTGACAGGATCATTGATCACCTCTGAAGTCGAGGAAGCGAAAGGGACAGTGTGTGTGTGTGTGTGTGTGAGTGAGTGAGTGTGTGTGTGTGTGCGAAGTGGCAGGGGGACTGCCAGCAGTAGGGGTAATTGTGATTAATCACTGTTCTCAGAGGGCAGCGTGTTCCGAGCGAAGCACAAGCGGAGGGAGACGGCGGGAGCCTGCGAGGTGCAGGAGGATCGCCAGGTGAAGGTGGACTTGCCAATTGATCAGGTAAAAGCGCAGCCTCTCACTCGCCCAGTGAGCCTGAGCATATGGCCAGGAAACAATTAGGTCAAGGTTTCCCGTTCAGTCTAGTCCTGGACTAAATGCTACATTCAATAGTCTTTAGAGACTGTAGTCAGAAGGTCACTGTGCGAACAAGATATACACATGTAGAATTTATATGCCTGTTAAACACAACAACAAGCTCCCAGTATGAGAAACCCCCCCCCCCCCCCCCCCCCCCCCCCCCGTCTTGCCCCACTCCAGGTTGAGGCCAAGGTGGTGGATGAGGAGCAGTACACTCGCAGGTCATCCAGACCAGGCAGTGGAGCCCAGAGCCCATACAAGACCTTCCTCCAGGACTGCAACACCCCCAGCACCAACAGGCCTCTGTCTGCCAGCTCCAGGATGGTTAGCACTGGCATAGGGGTGGATGAGACCTATTGTTTTGGGGCACTTCAATAAATATAAGATCTCTCATTTCAAGGAAAACCTGATTAAAAAGAAGGGTTCTGGACCAGCAGCTACATGCTAAACAGTACAGGCATGGTGACCTTTTCCTGTCTTTTTCATTTGTTATCGTTTTGTGCGACTGCCTGTGTGTCTGCCTGTGTGTCTGTGTGTCTGTGTGTCTGCCTGTGTGTCTGTGTGTCTGTGTGTCTGCCTGTGTGTCTGCCTGTGTGTCTGTGTGTCTGTGTGTCTGCCTGTGTGTCTGTGTGTCTGGCAGGAGTCGTCAGGAGCAGGGGAGGGCCAGGAGTCAGGGAGGGGAACTGGTTTTACCAGCTCCAGACATGGAGGACTCAGGTCTCCTCTTCTGGCAGAGACCCAGGTACAGCCTCGTCTGCATTGTCACACACACACACCCACCCATGCACACACACGCACACCCACACACACTCTCACACACACATAAAGCAGGCAGCAGGCTTATCTGCAGCACCATGCTTGGGGCTCAGCTACTGTATGAGCGTGCGGACATGCAGAGAGGACTGTCTGATTCATGTCAAGCAGCGACCATCCCCACATTTACTTCGCTTTCATATCTGTGCCTTATCCTGGTTGTTATGTGCCTGGTAACGAATGGAGCACCGCTGTGTGTACAGATGTTTTTGCATGGATGGGGGCTTTCCAGAAATTACACTCATTTAAATACACTTATTCTGCTCTAATAATCCTCAAGAGGATGTAAAATGAGCCCCATAATGGTGATAGAACACACAGAGTAGTTTGGTCATATTACTAGTACTCGCCATTTCATTCAGCTTTGAAAATAAGAAGATATTGAGTCTGATTTAAGCAATGAATAAAACGGAACATTTCTTTGTAATGAAAACCAGGTCCAAGCAAATGGAACTGCACCACAGGGAGATATTTTGGTGTTGCAATGATTTCTGCAAAGGCATGCACTTTTGCAATAAAGATATTCTTATTTGAATAATTATTGACTACAAGGGGGATACTTATGACCCGGTTAAAGTCCTCATCAATAGTCTAATTCATTACTTATCGCTTTTAGGCCTGCATGGATATTGCTGAATCAGAGTGTGTATAGATTGTTGGAATGACCATTAGGTAAGCAGTACTAATGTTTTCTGATTCCGACTCAGCTCATTTGAGCAGTCATCATCACCACCGCTCCAAACCTCTTTTGATGGGAGACAGCTACTGAATTTCAGTAGGAAATTATGATTGTGGTATTTAATTTACTTCATATCCCATCCCATATTCAATAGAGCCCAATTGTTTTACTTAATAAGAATTTGTACAATCTATTATAGATTGATTCTATTAATTGTATATTTATTGTTTACTGTTTACTTATGTGATGACTTAAATAGTTTGATGTAATCAGTTTGCACAAACTTTTGGAGCAAACCCCTTATCAGAGATAACAGTGTATCAAGTGGTGTTCAACAGTACAAAGTTGCACATCCATAGGCTGACAATTGGATAGTCTGATGTGATTAAAAAGGAGTCACTTGCAATATTCCAAAATGTCACAGAGGGATAATTAAGGTATTGTAGCTGCACTTTTATGTGTCTACCTTTATTAGAGCTATTTATGGAAGATTTACTGAGAGTGGAAATTATGGAAGGTGGGGACTTTGAGCAAATTATTTGGCCAACCAACATACAACCATTACTCAGCCCACCCCCCCACCCCTACCCCCCCCCCCCCCCCCCCAGTCCTGTATGGAGAGAAGCAGACTGTTCCTGCGTCTCTCCTGCCACCTCATCATGTACACTGCTGGGAATGATAATAAGAGATATATGTACCTCTATGACTCATAGTTTGAACTGGGTTTGAATAGATTGCCTCCCACTTTGGCAGGCCTTGTGAAATGCACCTCTCATGCTACTGCTGCCGTTTATACAGTGTATTGATGACCAAATTCAATTACATGATTGCATTCCCAGCCAAGCGTCCTGCCTCTGTTTAGATGATTCATGGTTGTGGGGTTGGGATAGTGAATAGTTACAGTGGTGAGGTAGTGTGATATTGACCTGGCCACACAAAGTAAAGAGTTATGAGGAATGAGCAGAGCTGGCTGGCATGGCTGTCTGGGGCTGGCCATGTCTGTCAGCCTAGCCCAGCAGACAGACCCTGTGCATGGAGGCTGGGGACATCTTAAGAGCCAGACGTCTCCTCGTAAGGAGTTGATTGGCATTTGTAGTGTTTCTGGATTGATCTTGTTAGATGAGGCAGTAGTTCTTTAATAGTCCATCTAGAGCTGGAAGTCACTGTATTTAGATGTGCACTCTGCTAACCAGTTAGAGTACATCGTTAGCCTTCCTCTTGTTTACAAGTTGGAATGTGTTCGTGTAGGAATGTTAACAGGCTAGCAGTGGTCGGATACGCTCAGGGTTAGGGTTGTTTGAGTTGGTTTGATTTCTGTTTACTACTATCGTTTGTTTTGATTTAACGATATAGACTGATTTATCAACCAGTCAGCTAAGCATTTTTTCTTAATTAATATTGTTAGAAGTGCCAATACAACTAGGGATGTCTGATCAATCGTCTTCCTCTTCTTAAGAATTTTGTGATAAGAAATCAGATAGTTATTGATCTGGCCATCGACCTCCCCTATTCTTTACCAATGCAATTTCTTTTCATTTGTCTCCGACAGTTTTGTGGCTTCTATTTCCCCCAGCTCTGGTTGGTTGTTTCAAAGGGCCCCCTCTCTCTCACGCAAGGTCAACTATAATCAACCCCAGACAATGTCACCAGCCTTTTGCAACAGAAGACTGGTCCTCTGGGCTTTTAGGACCTACTGCATTATACCATTCAATTACTGTTCATTAGCCAGTGTACTGCCATTAATCAGACTGAGATGTACCTCTAGTCCTCGAAGGGACATTGAACCAGCAGGAAAAACAGGGTCTGTTTATCCCTGCTTCCTGTCTAGGGTACACACTGAAGCACAAAGAAAAAGACTGCAGGGAACCTAGCTATCTATAATGTGTTTCCCAACTTCTATCTCTCTCTCTCTCTCTCTCTCTCTCTCTCTCTCTCTCTCTCTCTCTCTCTCTCTCTCTCTCTCTCTCTCTCTCTCTCTCTTCTGTTGTACCTCTACCATATCTCTAAATGTAAGGAAGGGAGGGTGTACGTGACATATAGTGCATGTGCGTAGTGGGATTAGGAATATGATCTATCACTCTGAGGAGAAAGCTGACAGATATACTGAATCAGGCCACATATGCATTGAATATGACTAGATGATGATAGGACACTCTGATTTATGTTGCAAGGAAACTAGAGAGGAGGAGGCTTCTTCAAAGCAGTACGGGATACGGTCACGGATGTCCAAGTTCTTCAAGGGTAAGTTCATCAAAGCATTTAGTAGTAGTAGTGGTAGTGGTAGTGGTAGTGGTAGTGGTAGTAGTGGTACTAAGAGTAGGCTGGTAATAGTATAAAATAAATAAAGTAGTAATAAAGTAGTAGTGTTAATAGTAGTAATAATAGCAGTGTAGTAGTAGTAGTATTAATAGTAAAAGTAGCAGTATCACATTAGCAGTAGTAGTAGTAGAAGTAGCAGTATAGTAATAGTAGTCATCGTAGTAGTATTGGTAGTAATAGTAGTAGTAAGAACAGTAGTAGTTGTAGTAGTAGTAGCAGAGGTAGTAATAATAGTCGTAGTAATAGTAGCAGTAGCAACAGCAAAGCCCAGCCTTGCGTCAACTCCCCCCGCTCCTTGCAACACCATTGAGCCTAATGTAGACATAAAGAGACCACTAATACACTTGGCATTAGTAGCTCTCGCTCACATGTCACCGGATCCACAGCCTCCACATCTGGGACAGCTTCTCAGGCTGATGGAGAACATCTGGTCCCGGGCCTCCACTCCTCCCTCTCACATGACTTTGTTCAGTATTAAAGGCACCTGCACATCAAGGTGTCTCCTACCGAGCCCAAGGATTACTCTCCACTCTGGACTAACCCCCAACACTCCCCTGTAATGCCGCCTCCATGGACAGGCCGACAATTAAATGTGACTCGTTATATATTTAAATGAATTAAATGAGGGAGTCAGATGGCTGAGCGGTGAGGGAGTCGGGCTAGTAATCGGAAGGTTTCCAGTTCGATTCCCAGCCGTGCAAAATTACGTGTCCTTGGGCAAGGCACTTCACCCTACTTGCTTCGGGGGGAATGTCCCTGTACTTACTGTAAGTCGCTCTGGATAAGAGCGTCTGATAAATGACTAAATGTAAATGTAAATTCAATAAGTTTAGCAATTTAAGTGTATAAAATAGAACACCTGAATGTCCAAAGCACACTGTACGCCCATCTCTTAATCTGAGAAACATACTGTTGAATGATAACAAGGAGTCCTACAATACTTGTACCAGTAATGGAAGCATGACATTTTTCCTCTGGGAGTGGATGTGCCTTGCACTTAGTTCAGGCAATTTGGCTCTGATTGGCTTGAAAACATAGGTTTCAGGCTGCTACCGCTCAGCGTTTCCAGGATGTTCTATTGTCCCAGGGAGAATTCCATAGGTGACTAAATAGAGAAGGAGCTGGCTCTCCAGGTGGTTATTACTGTCCTCGCTCTGAGACCTGTCACGGTGTGACACCATGAAAATCACTGCATCCTGCTCTAACAGCAGGCACCCACCTCTCTCCTCCTCTCTCCTCTACCCACCTCTCTCCTCCACTCTCCTCTACCCACCTCTCTCCTCCTCTCTCCTCTAACCACCTCTCTCCTCCTCTCTCCTCTAACCACCTCTCTCCTCCACTCTCCTCTACCCACCTCTCTCCTCCACTCTCCTCTACCCTCCTCTCTCCTCTGTTCTCCCCTGTAGCCCCCACACTGTCAACACACTGGGCAATCTCACAAGCAACAGTTAACACTGTCTTTTTTCCATTACACACAAAATGGAGACATGCACGCACACAAACTCTCTTTATATACTGAATGGACCTGGGGTCTGTCGTGTAGATTGTCAGGGGATGGAAATATGGCCCCGTACAGTTCTGCTCCCCCGCCTGAATAGAAATGCTCCCATTAGGGGGTCCCAGTTATCAATCAGTGCTTCAGGATGTTGGTCTAGCTCCACTCCACCCCTGTGTCCCTGTTCTCCTTATGCACACCACCGCTTGTTTACATCTTTCTCACTGGGTTTGAGTGGGTCTGAAGAACGGCTCGTATTCACTGTCACAACCATCACAGATCTGTGGGTGCCACTCCAGCCCCAGCCCGACTGAAGAGCCTCGGGACTGCAGTCGAGGGGAGGATTTAGAAATTGTGAAGGAAATGCAAAGGGATCACCAAGTCTAACGGAGCCCGCCGCTGCCTGCTTTCCATCAGAATGTCCCTGTCCATGCCAATCCTTATCCTTGATGGGAATGTTCCAGTTGAGGGGAATAGGAAACCTATTCGCAAATGTAAATCTACCTTCAAAGTACTTTCCTCTCCCTCCTCCGTATTTGCAGGCAGGTTTTTGATTAGGTATGGCTTCCTGTGCCCGGGCGTCGTGTCGCGCCTCCCGCGGAACGGGCTGCAGAGACAATGTTGTTGTGCTCTCTCAGTTTGCTGAGATTCTCCTTCAAAAGTTATTGGCAACATGAACAATGGCTTTGTAATTTATGATGTCTGTTAGAGCTGCTGACAGAAGTTGTAAAGCATCTTGATTGATCGGTGATATGAGATGTGTGCATTCACGGTATATTGTCTCCTGCGTGCGCATTCTACATGCGTGCTGCTGTGTGGTTGGGTGTGTGTCACGGATAAATTATTCCCTGAACCAAATTAATGTGTTGTAAATCACTCTCGAAACTGTGGGAGTAGGGCCTGAATGACGACCTTTACGGCTATTTGACTTTAACTCTTATCTATGTTAATCACCTCTCTATAATGCCGGTGTGAAAAACGTAATATCCATGAAAGGTCGTTGTTGTGTGGTACACAGTAAGTCCAAAACATTTAGGATTTTTCTAGGCAGAAAAAACTGTCTGTAAATGTACCTTTTTCCTTGCAATTGTAATGTAACACTATCCCCTTATGATTCTTCCAGAGAGAAGTAAAAAATGAGCCGGAACCACAACTGTATGATTTTCAGTCAGGTGAGTGAGCGGTGAGTCACTTTGAGTCTGATGAACTTGTGATAAACTGAAACATTGTACATTGTTGGCTGCTCCACGACCAGGGTACAGTGTGCAAGTTCCCCATGCAGTCCATTTGGAAGTGTGATGAAATGTTGAGAGAAGATATTAAATGGTAGTGAACCCGCGGCACAAAAGGCCTCCTGATATCCGTGACAGATTGGTAATTGCATGTTCCATGCATGTTTGAGCAGACAATACATTTCAGGATGCGTTTTATTCTAACTCATTCATTCCGCTCGGGCGCTAGTTCACACTCCGATACAGTAGGTACCCCTGGGGATGGGGAACTTGAAGGAGAAAAGAAAACCTTTGTGAACTGTAGCAAAGTTGGAGTGAAAACGTACGGTTTTACTTCTCATTCATCACATCCATGGCATGAAAAGCCTTCAAAAGGCTGCTCCACCAGCACTGCGTTTTTAACACGGAAAAATAATAAGTTCCAAAGACGCTCGTGTGGAGAACGAACCATTGTGATGTGAGGAGAGAGGGAGGGCGAGAGAGTGAGACGGCGAGAGAGAGAGAGAGAGAGAGAGAGAGAAAGAGAGAGAGAGAGAGGGTGGGAGAGTAAGCGAGAGAGAGAGAGGCGTCTTGCCTGCGTGTGATCTTCTCTGCCGTTCTGACAAGGGGCCCTTATGAAGAGCTGAGAGCGCCACTGCCCAGTTACACATTAGCTTTGATTGCCAGTTTGCTCTGTTCCTAGCCATGCTTTGAACCACATCACTAGATGAAAGCCAACCTTGTCCGGCGTGTCCACTCCACACGCTGCTGTTGCTTATTTTTTTCATGCCCCATCAGGGGCTTTGTAGACTTTGTTTAATCTTTTTTTTTTTTTTTTTTACATGCCGGGACGTGATGTATAATTTATCATACAATACATCTCAAGACAGCGCCCATCTCTGCTACTATTTTAATCTAATCTTTCTCTTTTCACTTTTTTCCCCATTGCGTCTCATGTTGACAGACAGTGTGGTCAATCTATGTTACCACTAAGGTATGCCTTTGTTGTGTTGGGATGATGTTCTTTGATATTTTTGGCCCCCGTGGCACCGAATGGAGCACCATGCTATTTCTCTTTCTACACTCCTCGTTCTCTCTCTTTCTCTTTCTCTTTGTCTCCCTCTCTATTTTTCAATTTCTTTCTCGCTCTCTTCCACTCTCCCTTTTCTCTTCATGTCTTCAACCTGTTTCGTCCAGCTACCTCTGTCTGTTTGTGTGTGTTTTTTTCTTGAATCACTCTCTCTCTCTGTCCCTGTCGTCAGATTTCTTCGAGCCGGGGCAGGGGTGGAGCGTCTGACAGACGCGAGGACCTCGCGCCCCCCTCAGTCACCAGCGGCGGCTCGTCTAGAAGATGAAACAGTGTTATAAACCAAATAAAAATGTCTTGCCTTTTGACAGCCTGGCCGTGGATATATGGCCTCTTATTTCAAGAATATATTGCATAATTATGTATGGTTATAAATATTACATGGAGTCTCACACTGAGCGCATGGTAAGATGCCTAATTGCAGAGTTTAATTATTAAGAAGCAAAGGTCCTGTGCGGCTTTCTCGAGAAGCACTTTTGATAAATTATTTTTTGTAGTTTTCTGATGAATTATTTTGGGGGCTTGCGCCTAATCAGCAGGCTTAGTGGCCAGTGTAACTGCTCTGGAGAGAGACTTATCTGCCCGTGGAGAGGAATTACTATGCTGATTAAATCCACTGGAATCAACTAATAACTTAATGATATTGGAGTGGATAAAAAAAAGGACTCGGTCGGCTCACAGTGGTGGCCATTAAGAACATAGAGGCATGGTGATGAGTGGAAGGAGAGCTGTTGACGGTGACCCCATAGCACCTGTTTAATTCCTCTGTGTGACATGGAGAGAACACTGTTGAAGATCGTATTAGACGAGCGTGTGGTAACTCCAGCACAGTGGAGCGTCAGTCCTACAGTCCTGTTCATATGAAGCACCAATAGACCTTGTTACAATTAAGAGACCGATAGAATGACCCAAACTACCTCGTACCCATCATAAATAATTATCATTACAAGATATGGAAGCCAGAGTGCAATAAGTACTTTTTTTATCAACAATGTTCTTATTAACTCAGAGGAGTTCAGAGTGTTATTCCCAAGTATCTGAACAATGCATAAAACAGCATACCACCTGAAATCACACAATGTAGCCAACAGAAATCGTCCAAGGGGCCTCATGTTTTATTAAAGGCAATAAGAATCATTGACCCGCTTAATTTTTGTTCCATGTTGCACTGTGAGCGTGAACAGTTCCTTGACTTC
The DNA here is from genome assembly GCF_963692335.1 of Osmerus eperlanus. NCBI lineage: Eukaryota > Metazoa > Chordata > Actinopteri > Osmeriformes > Osmeridae > Osmerus > Osmerus eperlanus. The sequence goes on along the minus strand of NC_085026.1, from coordinate 12,409,859 downwards.
ACTCTAGAATCTCAGAAACTAGGCAGGTTCCCTAATCCAAAATGCATGGCAGTCTCACACTTAGGGAATACAGGCAAGCAGCTTTTTGCAAGCCTGCACAAATAGCTAAATAATTGATTGTTGATGGACGTGCGAAGGTCTAGCGGAGGGTGTCCAGCAGTGTTGGGTCTGGATCTCTCCCCCTGGGCGAGCGCCTGACTGCCTGTCAATGATGTGTCAGTCGTCTGTTGCAATGCACTCCGGAAAAACACCTGTCCATTTGACCTGTGGTGAGAAAACATCCGCCCTCAGCCTCAAGGTTGTGACAGACGGGAGTAGTTCCTCGGGGTCAAAGAGCAAAGCGAGCAGGGGCAGTCTGAGGAGCAGCAGACTGTCTGCTCCAGACCTGTGTCAGCACCGAGAGCAAAATAGAAAAACTCCATTGAGTTGAGTGACACGTTAGACATTGCACGTTTAAAAAAAGGTGTGCGTGTGCGCGCAAACACGTGTGAGGTGTGTGCACTTAAGAGAGAGCCGGCAAGTAGAGGAGAAAGATAGAGGGCAGTGTGTGTACTACCAGACACCCAGAGAAGGCCCCTAGCCGACAGCTGGTCCTGTAAAGCCCTGTTAACACTGACATCATCCAGAAGCACCAGGAGGCCACTTCTCCCCTCTCACTCTTCCGGCCGGCCAGCCAGTGGCCAGCGCTAATGGCTGGGAGCGGGTCTAAAAGCTCCCAGTGTGATAAGATGTTAGTCAGATGGAGACTGTATCAATGGGCCATGGACTGATTATGCCGTGATGAGGACATGGGCTAAAAATAAAAACAAATGGAAAAAGGGCAAGATGATATCCTTCTCAGACTGATGACTGCTGTGGAGTGACTGTAGACACAAAGTCCGGGTGTGAGAGGTGAGGGAGGGTAGAAGGGGGGAAGCGACAAGACTTTGCGTGTTCATGTATGTGTGTACTGTGTAGGAAAGAAAGGGGAGAGCAGTTTTCCAGCTCCTCAACTGTCTCTTCAGGGAAGTCGGCTGCATGGGGACAGTAACTAGTGAAAGACATGCGCTATAGCGTATGACCATGGATTATTTTATTAATCACAAATGCAAGGTTTATCAAAAGATAAGTGACTTAATGCTAATTTCCTTAACCTCAAACTGTGCTGTATTTTGCTTACAACTTAAACCTTCCTTCAGCTCTTGATTAGATTACCCAGGACTGAAACAAGAACCAGACTGTTTTGTTGAAAGTCATATGTACCGCATGCCGCATGCAGAAAGAACCAGCTTACTCCCTTCATCTTTTTCCATTCCTCTAATGCTCTCTCTTTCCCTACCTTCCCCTCTCTCTCTCTCTCTCTCTCTCTCTCTCTCTCTCTCTCTCTCTCTCTCTCTCTCTCTCTCTCTCTCTCTCTCTCTCTCTCTCTCTCTCTCTCTCTCTCTCTCTCTCTCTCTCTGTCTCTCTCCCCTCTTCTGTGTTCCTGTCCTCAGTAAGATGGATGCCTGTGTTCCCAGGGCAGATGGTCATGTTGTTCCTGTGTGTATCGAGCACACACTTTAACACCCTGCCTGCCTGACTTCCTCTCTGCCTCCCTGCCAGCCAGCCAGCATGCCTGCATAACGCCCTTCCTCCCCCTCCCTCACCTCCCTCTCTCCATCCCTCTCTCCCTCCCTTCCACCCCTCCCTCTCTCCCCATCCCGTTCTCCCCTTCCCTTCCCTCCCTCTCTCTTTTTTCCTGCCTCCCTGCCTAGCCTGACGAGCCACTGCCTGGGGAGATGACTGCACCACAGCGTGAGCATGTGGCTCTGCTCCTACCCGCATGGGTGGTGACACCTTTAAGGGTGGGGTGTTATGCTCCAACATATGCCCAAACACAGGTGCATTACCTTTCAAGGGACACACTTTCTGCTGTTCAGCAACATTATTGTCAACACTATGTTATCAGGCACAGTGAATGTCTTGAGGTGGGTACAAACTACGGGCAAAACATATGACCCATACCCTGCTCAGTACTGAGAGAACAAGCTGTTTTCTCTCGTGCTGCACTGCAGTTATAGTTGCAATCACTGGGATTTATAACATCTCCCCAGTTATCTGGAAATGACATTAACATGCACTCCTGGGCACAGTATTGCCTTATTCACACTACACATTCTTTTTCTATTGGGCGTTAACAACATGCACTGTATAATGTTGCAGGCGCCCATCATTTACGGTATGGTTTTGACTGGTTTCTTCCCAAAGGGCACTGTTGTTGAGATCCTCCGCTCTCCCTCCATCATCCCCACGCCCTCCACGTAGCCTCTCTGATTGGCTGCCGTTTTGCATAATGGCGACCCACGTCTTTTTGATAGATTCATTTCACGGCCGTGATAAACTTTTATAACAGCTATCATTTACCTGCAACATATGTAGACCTCTTTAGGTGATCTGCGCTACATTTCTGTGATGATCTAAGGATGATAAATCACACCATGGACGTAAATTATACCTCTGAACTCCATGGCTATATATCCCTCTTTTGTGGGTGCATATGTAAATTCCAGCAGGCACTGATGTGCTCTGTGAAATTGCAGTCATTGTCTACCTCCAACCTCCCTTCCCCTAGACCTACCGTTACCATAACCTTCATTTCAATCTCAGCACGCAATCTGAATATTGTCCCTTAGCTGTTCCTATCAGATCTAATGAATGTACTGCCCTAAAGGTGAGTGCCATAATTGATTAAGAACCATAATGTTTTTGCCGGGGCTGGTGTGGGTGTCGGGGACATCAAAGCCCTGGCGCTTGCTGCCTGCGATTCATCCTGCTTAATGAGGAAACGGGGAGAGAGCTTCTGGGTCACCGTGTGAACATGCCCCGACGAGGTCACTTCAAAGGCGGGATAATGACGGATTAAGTCTAAATCACAGCGACGGTTTAGTCTCTGCATTACATCCTGCTGCCTGCTTTGCATTTTATTAACAAATCATCGCAATATGATCTGGTAAAATGTGTCTGCCTTTAATTTCCCTTGTCCATCTTGTTCTCTGTGAATCTCCCCTGATCCAGATTAAGGGATATGCTGTGAGCAACACGGTGGGCCTTTTATAAACCCTTGATGGTGATGAAATATCCTCTTATTATGGTCTGTATCTCCTTATGCATTCATATTTTAATGCTGCTCTCCCCACATGCTTAATTGCTTCTTGGGGATGATGTCATCCTGGAATTAGAATCAGCCCAGAATGGACACGAGTTCCATGTACATGGGACCATCCAGGACCACCATATCATGTTCAGAATAATGATATATTTTTTTTCAGAACTACTATAAATAAACTCCTTTTATCCAAAGCTTGTAATGTTTGGTACCAAGGTGATACCGGTTTAGGCACCTGCCAGTTTTAAGCCTTATAACTGATCCTGGCCTCTTACCCTCTAAATTATAGGACTATCCTTCATGTCAATAAAGTGGACATGTTTGCTAGCCTCTCACAAGACAAGAAGAAACAAGACCTTCAATGCTTCAACCTGTCCAACCATGTCCGCTCCACTGTAGTGTCCATCTTGTGAATAGCTGTTGGCCAAGGGCTGATGAGGACCTCAGTGTAAGTGCTCTTCTCTCTGAGAGGACAGGCTGTCAGCCGAGGATATGGATATATATTACCCATGCTCCTCTCCTTCAGAGCCCAGGCCATCATCATGACCTTTGCCCTCTCTTTGTGACTCCGGTTAGAGTTCTGTTTCTGCTGCCGTGTAGCTCACTGAGCTGAAGGAGGGGAGCCACTCGGGGACGATGAGTGCAGCTCAAGTGATTTATGCACCTGTTGGCCCTCCAAGAGCACTCATGCAGTCACTCTCATCTACACCCCGCACCCTCACACACGATTAGAGGAGCCAGGTGTGAGTTTGCCACTGAAGAAAAGTGTTGTTTATGGCACGCCATGAGTTGCTGATGACTCAACCATCGGTACGACAGGGGTCAAAGCGGAGTCAAGTTTTGACTGACATGGGAGGGACTTTGAAACCGCTGCGCTAATCTGGATTAGCCTGAATGATGTTTACATACATTCATACATACATGCTCTTCTTAAAACACTTGGAAACACATGCGTAATCCAGGATCAGAAGGTTAATGTGATAAGAAGCATGTACTTTGTCGTGTCTGCTTAGCAGGGATTAGCTGAGGGTATAGCTGGTGGAATTGGGCCTTCCACCCCTGCCCAGAGAGGGAAATCACACTCATTTACGAAAGGCTCAGAGGTGGCTCTCATTTCACCTAAGCTCTCCTATGTTTAATTGGCCTCATTATGTGATTAACTTAGCAAATTTACCTCTTCCCCTCAAGGGCACAGCATAGACCAGTAGCTGAGCAGGAAGCTTCCCAAAGTCACTCCATCATAGAAATGGACCGTGTCAGCGTTTAAAGAGAGCTGGACATTGTACCTGAAGTTTCAATGAACATTTCCAAGGTCTCAGCAATATTGCTCAGGCTGTGCAGTGCTAGCTGCCTCTAATGAGTTTGACTTGTAGGGTAGGAGCAGTGGGTCTGGTGCTCTAGGAGAACATAGGGCTGCGTGTGCTGGTGTTGGACATGTTGAGGGCTGTTACAAACCGTGCTGGAGAGCAAATCACTATGTGGCAGTCGGCTACCCCCACCCTTATATTTATGCAATGATCTCCAGCTGTTGTTACTTCGCTAGGCGACCATAGATATTGGTCGCATATTGTTTTTCCTCCCTTTGGGGAATACAACAAATGAAAAGTAGATGAAAAACAAAGGCCATGATGTTAATCTATCTTGTCATCATTGAATTCTACTATTCCTTGGTGCATTCCTTGACAGCCAGAAAGACCGGCCAGTAAAGTGCCAATTTAACTGGTGCACTTGTTATTTGCCTGCAGAGTTATTCGGCTGCTTCCTTTTTTTAATGACCAATGGCAGGGCTGGGTGCGACCAAGAGAGGGGAGGAGGCAGGAGGAGAAGAGTTTACAAATGGGATCCATCATTTTTCATGCACAGGGGTGACATCCCTCTGTCAGCCAATTTCGCTCCGATAGCTTCTCCCCTGGATCATTGATATCTGCATTAGGGACCTTTGTTAAAGGTCTCATCTAAATGCATTGAAAAACGCCTTGCTCTCCTGTGTACTTCCTGTCGTAGTGTGTGTGTGTGTACGTGTACGTGGATGTGTGTTTTGCTCTTGCTGAGATGTGCCGACTTGGCTTTGTCTACATTAAGGTTAGTCTGTGGCAAAGCAATATGGTGTTGTTGAACCCCGGTGAGAAAGAAAACAAACAATCCGATGCTAACAAAAACAACAAGAACAACAAAAAACAACCCGAAGCCTGAGGATTATAAAACCAAACAAATCCCCCAAAAGGTTCATATCGGTAATAGAAGTTCTGTAGAAATATAATCATTATAACCCACATGTTAAGAACAGGGAGTAAACTTGTGTCAAGGGACTGGATACGATGGAACATGAACACACCAAAAGACTTCAGTCGGAAATTGGTTTGTGTCCATTAGCCAAAACACTACAGAAGCACTTCATTTTATCTCACTAAAACCCATCTCCCAAACTCTCCTCACACCTAGTGCCCCCCTCTACTTTAGAAATAGCCCTGACTTCGCTTCTGTTCAAAACGCTGTAATTGGCTATTCCCGTCCGTCCATTTTACCGTGCAAAACGAGACACAACAGCAATGATCAAGAGCTCACCTGGGCTTGAGCCTGATGTCATTGCCTATCCACCGTCTCCTCGGCAACAAGCCGGCAGATTCATTTCCTGTCTGATGAAAGAACCCTCAAGCTTCAAGAGGCCTCCCTGCTGCACTTGATTTGAAATTGCACCAACCTCTCCTGCCTACTAATTTCACAACACTTACAGGTATATGGCTGTAAAATACACACAAGGAGCTTTAGCCATACACCCAGGCAATATGGTAACTCATTAACAGACTGGAAGGAAATGTATGTCGAGTGTTCAATTAGGAAGGACTAGGTAGTTAGGTTATGTCTTCTGGCACAATTCTCAGATATATTAAGAAATGCAATTAACAAACCTGATAATCAGAGTATCCTGAAATTGACTAATAATATGGCGCTTGAGGACATCCTTACAGTGTAAACCCATAGGGAGCCCATAATACCAACCACATGAATCTATAGCGGTGCTATATCATATGGTTTAGCCACAAAATTCCACAATTGCACCGACACCCACTTTCAAATGACATTGAAGCTGGGATATTGTATTCAGTCATGACTTTTTTTGTCTGTGTTATCACAGTGTCTGTTCCTACATGGATGATAGTGCTGTGTTCTAGGATGTTTACTAGCTGAATCGCTCTGGGAGCATCTGTCATTGACTGGCTGTCACGGCCTTGAAGGGAAAATAGCAGAATTTGACACAAGCTATTACTGTGCCTGAGTTGTTGTGTTGGGAGTTAATGTGCAGGAGTGATGGACGTCAACAAAGACTGCATACACAATGGAATTAGACTTGAATTAACGCTCAATTAATCCTGAGAGCAATTTTAATTGTTGTGGGTTGTGACTTGATTAAGTAAATAGCTGCAACAGAAAAAACAACAAACTCCTTTTGGCGTATACTGTAAAATGTGAAATCCATTATTAAAGGGTCTGACCTTGGCTGATGAATGTTTAATCAGAGAGGGTAACAGTCAAACTTGAACATGACTAGTACTCCGGTACTCAAGGTACTCTAAAGTCTACAACAAGAAAAAGCACCACATAGGTACCTCATGTTGCGCTCATCCTTCACCCTACTTTAAATATAAACTGATCAGCAGCATAGCCCTTCATCATCTGAGGCGGAAATGTCATTATTCAGAAAGCCAACTCAAACAGAGAACACCCTCGCCCTCCAAAACATGGAGAGATGGGATGTGAAATCAGTGCAAGGGTCACTGACAAAAGAGATTGGGTTTTATGCAGAGCGTGCCTCAACGCACAACACCCATCCACACCACAGGTAAAAGCAAAAGCAAAAGGGGGGCTTACAGCTATTTTCAAGCCATCATTATTTCTCATAAATCCCAAACTAGCCCAGACCACTGGCTCTGACAGCATGACTGATGAGTTTTTCCATGGTGAATGTCAGGAGAAATGGTCTCCCGCACCTTATCTCCCACACGTCTCATTGTGTGAGACTTTGGGTTTATGGAGAAAACGCCGGGCGTTGTGATGAGCATTGCTTGTTGATAATGAAGGGCACGCCGCTGTAGTGTGGGCCGATGAAGGCTGAGCAGAAGGCAGGCAGGAAGGCCAGACCTGAACCATTCATGCATTTATGTGGCCTTATGTCTTTATCAGCAGACAGGGAAGGATAAATACGCATATTTATATATTTACATTGTGTCACAATGATGATTGCCTTATCTTGCGGCCGCCTTCATTCGTGAAAGAAAATGTCAAGAGGTAATCAAGTCAAATGTGCCTTTTTTACAAAGCTATTCTGAGGTCACACATTGCATATTCAAACTATTTCTGCCCCCGGGATTTCAAGTTTATTGTTCCTCATCTTAGCTTAACACGATAACCCTAAAACTTTGCTTCTACATTTTACAAATATTTTTTTTAATTCCATTTTCAGATCGCTTTTCTCCTTTAATTCAAAGCCAACATGATTATCAAAACATTGCCACAGACTACATTAGCTCAGCACAGTGTTATGTTCAGACAGGTTTTTTCACCCTCTGATTTTAGAGCTTCCCTCCTCTCTGCTGCAGGATCAGTATTCCTGTGAGGCTCCGTAAGAGGGGGAGTGATCCTGGCCTACCTTGGCACAGCAGCCTCCCAGCGGAGTGGCTGGATAATGAGGCCTGGGCCAGGGCCTAGCTGGGACTATTAGCCCCTGAGTTGCATATTTATGAAAGCTTTATGAACCATTTACTGCCTGGTTTCATCATGTGCTTGTGTGCGAGGACCTGACAGCTTTCTTGTGAAATCAGCCTCTGATGATGCCCCTCTGTTAGATTTTTTGTTAGATTTCGTGGTCTGGACTGGTCTGGCCTGTTTTTGACTTGTGGGACCTGGCCTAGTTTGGCCTGGCCAGGCGTCCTCCTCCTCTCCTTTCCTTCTCCTCCAGCAGCTACTGCCTCTAGGCCCCTCTGGTTATTCATCTGATAGGAATCAGGGTAAAAGGTTTGTATACTGCAAAGATTGTGCATGCGAGACTGAGGGAGGAATGAAGGAAAAGGAAGAGAGGGAGTTGGAAGGGATGCGAAAGATGAAGAGAGATAAAAAGAGAGAAAAGGTTTGTGGGAAAGAAAAGAGACTGACATGAAAAGGGAGAGAGAGAGAGAGAAAGAGAGAGAGGGGTGGGGGGGTAGAAATGGAGTGCAAGGCTGTGGTAAATGTCAGGGCTGATGAAGTCGGTCAGGCTGGCAGTGCTGTTGCTATTACAGCAGTGCTTGCATGGCATCATCACAGACTCTGACAACCACAATCAGAGGCGGTAATGCACGCGTCTGTGAGCCTGCCTCAGCGGCCCGCTGTTTCACACAGAAATTAGATTCACATGTTTATCTCTGAGAACATCCTGCATCACTCCCCCCGATGCCTGCGCAGACATACAAGGTGTCACACTGTGCTGGTAAAACAAAGGAGTAATGGACTCAGTCTTTCTTAAATGTAGCAAACTGACTTTGTGGACAGTTAACAAGGCCTTTCTGAAAGCAAATTCACATATATAATTCATAAAAACACAAAAACGTTGTAATTTCTTTGCAATGCAAGCATTTTTTTTCAAATATGTAAATGATGAATGTAATTGAAGTAGAAAAATATAAATTTTAACCCACCTACTGCTTCACAATTTGACATAAATGGTACACTTTCACTAACTTTCTGAGAGGATGCAAATTAATCTAGAACTTGATATTCAGTCCTCAAGTGCGTCACTTAAAAAATGTGCTTGCACCAACTCGTAATGGAGAGGGGGGTGTGTGTATTTGCTGATGGTTGTGTGTGTGTGTGTGTGTTTGTATGATTCTTTCATGAGCTGTGTGGAGGCCAGGCTTTTATAGGCATGCTCTCATTGAGCACTTAATCAATATCTGTCATCTTGAAGTCATCCTCCAAAGTAGCCTCTCTCGCTCGCTGCCTGGCCCACAATCTATCTCCATATGAAGCTATTTGAATTTGTATTACACGCTAAGAGGACCTTCTTTACCATCAGAGGACTTAAAGGATTGTTTAAGGACCTTCAGTACGTATTTTCATAAGCACAACACCTGCTTTATAAAAATCTATAAAAGGCCTGTGGACCTTGGGTGTCGTGGTACCAGTGAAGGGGAGAAGAGGAGGGACGTGTGGAGACTTCTAGAAGCCAGAAAGAGAAAGGCAATTTCAGTGTCTCGATTTTTCTGATTGTTTTGTAAAAGCTGGTTTTATTGCTGTTTTTCAACCCTCCTGTCTGTCTGTTTGCTTTGGGTTTAAGGAGTCGCCAGAGGTAATATATGGTGTTTTCACCCCTTTGGAAGAGAGTGGGATAAGGCTTTTCCTAAAGCAGGCCGACTACACACGAGTAAATGAGAGCCACGGTCTCTTTAGATTCTGAGTGAGTGTACCTCAGAGCCTCTGACAGGTAGTGACTGGTGTGTGTACTCTCTGAGGTGGAAGTGAGCACTGTTGGCACTCGAGACACAGCTTCTGTAATGTATTCTCTCAAGTGATTGTACTTTGTGATTTTATCTGAAGTAAACACTGATCGTATTAGAGTCTCCAGTGCTGTGCATGCGTTCCTTTTAGGGTGTTCGTTTTTTCTTCCAACGGAAATGTGCTTTTCTCAGAGTCGCAGTGAGCCACCGTTAAGAAAATACTTTTGGAATATTGGACCTTGAAGAATCCTAATAAAGAGGTAATTGGAGGTCAATAGAAACCAAGGCTCTGCTAGTCACTCGTGAGTCACGCCACCCTGAACTGAATTCACTGAGGTAGAGAGAATGCTCCGCCAGAGAGAGGATCAAGTCTGTCAATCAGACGGCATTTTGCTCGCGTCGCCCCTTAATTTAATCACTGTTTAATTACTAGCGTCCCCTGAGGGGCGCTCTACTGTGCTCTGCTACTGAGCTTTTTTCCCCTTCCTCTCCTCCTCTCCTTTCCTCTCCTCTCCCCCGTCCCTCGGTGCTTATTTAGCCGACGGACAGTCTCTCTGCCGGCTCTGAAGCGGGCCGCAGAGTCTGGGAAGCCTCAGCAGTATTTCAACCTTACCTCGGGGCCCGGAGCAAATGTGCTGATGATAATGTCAAGGGCAAGCACATATGCATATGTGTGATGAAATGTGCCTGCAGGAGGGGATACACACAACTTTACCCATGCTGCACAGCCAGCTAGCCACGCAGGGAAAAGAACTGGTGGAAACAGCATGTTCTCTAACCACCTCTGGCATGGACTCCCCCTCCCCTTCCACACCCTCGCCCTCCCTCCCTCCCTCCCTCCAACCTTCCTCCATCCCTCTCTTCCTCCATCCCTCTCTTCCTCCATCCTTCACTCCCTGCATCCACTCGTGTTCGTTGTGTGTGATGAGGGGATGTAACAAGGAATCCAAGAGCTCTGCAAATCATCCACTTAAAAATCCCAACTGGAAGACGTTAGCAGGTTCATATCTTCATGCTAGGGATTGCATAACGCGTTCCATATCTACGGTAAACGCGTTGCACATGTTGTACCCAGGATTACCAGCTCACCACGGATTGTACACACACGGGCATACCGTCCGGGGAATAACTCACATTTAGCTCTTAAGCTACAGCAATCAATATAAATTTAGCATGGTAATGATTGTGCACTCGGGGTATAACTCTCCTGCGCCCCTCTCTCTCTGCTGTGGCAAGCCGGCCCCCAGAGGATCGAGGGGAACATAACCAAAGCTTTTTCTCTCTTCTATGCTCTCCTCTTCTCCAGTTGTCATCTCTCAAACAGACAGACGGACAGGCAGAGAGACAGACAGACAGGCCGTGAGACAGACAGACTGGCAGTGAGATAGCTAGATAGAAAGACCGGCAGAGAGACAGCATCGCCGCTAAATGAAGTCCCAGGCACGGCCGTCCTTCCTCCGAGGCAGTAGAAATACATTAGACTGTTAAAGATGGAAACAGGACAGGATTGATACGTTTAGGGCACTGTGTGTGTGTATTTATTTGTTTTTGTGTTTATGTATATGTATATGTTGTGTGCGTGCGTTTGGGTGTGTGTATATGTGCGTGCGTGCGTGTGTCAGTGAGTGACTGATAGATGAGATGCTGTCTCCCAGGACAGAGATTGTGATGATGACTATCACAGGGGGTGTGTGAGGGACACCAGAGGCTCTGGGGGATTCACACTGGAGTGTTGACAGGTTTATTATGTTAGCCTAGGTTTTTAGCCTGGGTAGAGAACGTTCCTCAGAAACGCTCAAATCCCAGGGTTTCTCCACATGCACTGCTCGGTGGACACCTACGACAACACACACCTGCTCTCCCCCGGCATCTGTATTCCACAGACCTGTCCCCACGAGCTTCTGAGAAACGGTAATTTAGATAACGACGAGCAACATTCATTTTCTTGCTAGGTCTGTATGGGCCTGATTTAACGACCGCCTGATTCAATTTCACTTGATATCCATTAAGTCATTTAGCATTTTACGTGGTTAAGTCCGTCTACTGTATTAATGCCTGGAGGAAACCAGACCCCAATAGGGTGTGCCAAGTGTAATCCCTTTAGCCTGGCGAGGGCTTCTCGTTTGTGTCAGGCCGGATGCCTCGGCTTCGGAGGCCGGCTCCTTAATGCTATTGACGGCCTGCTGTCTCTGACATTAATAAAGACGGAACATGTACAGGAAATTAAACTCTCACTTTCCTATTGTAATGAGATCTTATCCGTCACCCCTCTGTTTACCCCACAATCAGATCAAATGATCAAATTGAAGCTCAATCAGTGTGTCACGTAACGCAGACCCGCCGGCATCACTCTTCTAAATGGATGGCTGGGAGAATGGGATTTAAATAAAGACTCTATATATGTTAATGGCCCTGGTGCAGCTCCCCTGGTGCTCCCCTTTCTATCGAAGAGGGGAGGGGGAGTGAGCTCTGGGAAGAGAGGAAGGAGTTCGGATGCAGAAGAGAAACCAGCGAGAGAGCTTTGTTGTGCTGTGCAGCGTTTATCTTAGTGTTAGCTCAAACCGAGAATGCATCCGTTGTCTCGCTACTTTTTTTCCTTTTTCCATCTTTCTGTTTCCTCCTGCTTTGGACAGGCTCTGTCTGATGTCAGGCGTAGCCAGAGGAATAGCTAGTTCTCTCCAGGTGTCTGACGGGCGTTCAACATGTTGACCTCAGCAGAATGCACGGCAGGCAGAGCACTTTGGTGTCTCTGCTGGCCACCAGGGGGAAGTAGCTAGCTACTCACTCTCCTGCCCTGGACAGCCCACAGAGAGGTTACAGCAGGATAGTAGGAGGAATATTGACGGCTAAAAGACATTATCGTTCATTTTATTTCTTTATGATCACAGGATTTTCGGTGTCTCCTTAAAGAAACTATCACCCAGCCAGATATGAATGGAGAAAAGCACTATAGAGGGGAAAAGGCAATGTAGGATTGGACAGTATGGGCTTTTATAGGTAATAAGGATCTCTGATCAAAGGTTCACATTACTCAAATACAGCCAGGTTGCACTTAGGATGGGGAACAAGTGCTCTCAAGCCCTTCTCAGTAAATTTCCAGATCAGCTCATCAGAATTCAACAGAAAGGGGAAGTTAGTGGAGAGTAATTGAAGACAGATTTAAGGGGCATCCATCTGGATATAGTGGCCCTCTCTTGCTCCTTCTAGGTAATTTATGGCGAATGCTAATAATGTTTTTTTTTTTTTCTCTTCATAATAGCAACGAGCGTCCTTCCTCAAAATGAAGACTAAAAAAAGCCCTCTTTCTGTTGCGTTTGGATATATTACTTAGAGACTATCTGAAGTAGACCATCCATTTACTTCCTGTGCTCCCTCCTGGGGTGGCCAGGCTGAGGCTGGAAGTGCTCATATTCTTGAAAAACAGGACATGAGGGACGCTAGCAGCATCTGTTCAACCTGAGCACACGAGCCAATTAAACAAGTGCTGTCCTCTTATAGATGCTGCACAGGGAGGCTCTGGGCCTCCCCGACCTGCCTCATAGCAGACTCAATATTCCTTTGATAGAGAGGTTGATTAGTGGAGAGGAGGGCTTCAATACAGTCGGACCCGGAATAGGGCCAAGATGTATAAAACCACAAATTTAATGAAGTAGGACTGTTAAGAGTGAGTTGCATAAGACTACCATGAATTAATCAATGCAATTACCCTTTACATGTGTTCAGTGCACTCAGTGCTTAGGGGTCACTTGTAGACACCATAACAGGAGTACTGTGTGTGTTGTTCATACAGGTTTGTAGCTTTCCTAAATCAATAAGATGGTATGACACTTTATGCAGGTACAGTTAGTAAGCAGTACTTATTGGCTGGATTGAGCTAGCTGATTATAAGAGAAACGAGACTGTTACAACACTGCCTTAGTGTTTTACTGTTTTCTGACCAGATCTGAGTGACATCTTCCATCAATCATCTATGTACAATATCGAATTGTGTGTTTAATGGCCCCTTTGGCCCTGATATGTTTACATCCATTCAGGGAACCCTCCTATCTAACTGTGAAAATAATCAACACAGCGTTGATAGAGCCACTGTTGTTATTTCCCCTTGGAGTTGTATTCACGTTTTAATGATCCCCTGGGGAAGCTTTTACAGGACGGACATCCAAACCGACGATGCTGTCTGCTTCTGTCACTCTGCCTCACAGACTACAAAAAGATCTGACACTATCACCCCCAGACACAGGGATATCAGGGTATTTAAAGAAAATACCAAACCTAAAACACTGTCATCACTGTGGCGACTCTATTTAAGATGTGATTACCGTCCCAGATGTCGGTTATGATGGAGGGCTGACGAGGAGGAAGAGTGTGATGATTATTAGTCCCCTTGGAAGCCTGGGAGCTGTAATATGTCCGCTTTCTTTAACTTCCCTTCATTCCAGGATGTGTTTTCACCCTCCGCTGCTTTGATATGCCTGGCTGGTTGAGGGGTGTTGCAGAATAAAAAATCCCTTCTGCAACGACAGGTGTCTGATTTCTATTCCCACAGCAAACGGTGTACTGCTGCTAGATGCAGATTGCCTGTGGAGATCACAGTCTGAGGCAAAATGATAGTGGTTTTGGAAATCCCAGCCTCACGAAGGCCTTAGAGATGCATTTTAAGAAGAAATGATACAACAGACGAAAGAATGATTGCTGTAATGATAGTGCCCTAACCAGGCATTTTTCATAAATGGAAACTTGGATTTGGGCCTGATTCGAGGCGGGAAAACTAGTGGTTGTAGGATGTCTGAGACAATTTAGAGAAACGTTTTTGGCTAAATTGCTGCATGGGTGCTTGGATACTTTAAGAGAATGGATTGGAAATACTTTAAAGTCATAGAATGCAGCATTTGGCTCACTACAAAGAATGATGACCATTTCTGACAGGATTTGAAATTTACTTGACTGGAGTTCAGAGTTTTTGCATGAGTTTTGGGCAGGAGTGGTAACATGAAATTAATGTATTTCGGTCATGTGAATGAGGCGATTCATTCTACAAGATATGGGTATGAGTTTGATCATAAATGTGAGTATGTGCAATGGTGATATATTGGACATTCAAAAGACTACAGTACATTTTAAAGCTATTTTCTTTGGGTGTATGTAGTGAGCAGACAAAATTGTAGGGTTGACCTCAGGCTGTGGTAATGTAATTAGAACAGGAAGTAATTTCACCTTCATCACAACGGTGATAGAAATAAAATAAACTGATTAGAGGGTGAAAAAGCCTTTGTTCATCTATATTTCATACCATATGAAATTGTAATCTGACCTATAGACATCCTCCCAGTGACTCAAAAGTATTCCACACAGTCACATGTTCTAGTGTGTAGATGAACATACATTCTTCTCTTCACGTCAAAGTAGCTTAATTTCATAGGAAATGTCAGCGAATGCATAAAACAAACAGCTCATTCCTCGCAGGCATTTCAACAAAAGCTTGGTGTTGGAATTGTGATGATAATGTGAGAATTTCCATCCCATGATCTTAAATAGTGATGTGCCAATCTGTTGTAATGTCATGCATATTATGTATCGACGGTACATAGCTTACATATCAGAGTGAGGGGCAAGCTTTCAGTCAGAATCAGGAAGGTAGGCAGGCATGTACCTACGTACTTCAAATCTAATGTGCGTGTTTGACAGGGAAGGGATGCTGGTTGATCTTCATACATAAGACATAAGTTTGAAGACCACGTTGAAAACATGTTTTAGACGTCTTGACTGCATTTACTCTCTTTAAAGTATTAATGTGATCAAGTACTGTACCTCATCGAGTCATGGAATCTACTCAGAAAGAAATATATGGTTAACACATATACTCCCTGTTGAGTATATCATTAACATCTGTGAGACTGCTAATTGCCGTGTCCAGTGGGAATACCTTGTTTGTAACAAGGCACCTGTTATTGGTGCTGGTAATGTTGGTGTCGATTGAATGTCAACACCAACACTTAACGTCGATTCAATTAATAAGGCATTGCTTCCCCTGTATAAGAATAACAAACCAGTCATTTTTATTAATATGTGTGACACAAAGTGTTGAGGACACCTATTCCTTAGCAGCACCTTTGCTGCACCAAGGTGAAACGCGTTGACACACATTAACTTTGACCCCCCCCCCCCCCCCCCCCCCCGTGGGCATTTACATACTCAAAACACAAACTGTGTCTGTAGACGCCCTCCATAAACATGACACATGTGACGTGTCCGACGGTGTGACATTGGGACATTGTGTCTGTGTGTACACGGGTCCAAGAGAGCGATAGGGAAAAGGAGGAGGCTAAAGGGAGCGAGAGTAGGAGTGTGCGTGGGTGTGTGTGTGTGTGTGGGTGTGTGTGTGCTTCCGCAGCACTGTGACAGCGTGCTGCTCGGCGCTGCTGTGTCCCGTAGGTCAGCTGGGGTTTAATTGTCTGTCTTAAATATTCATAGGGACGTTGGGTAGATAAATGAAGGTATAAGCACACTGTAAAATCTCCAATAGGTCAGGTGTCACTGACTCCACTAGATACAATTTACTGTATGATCTCACATGCACTGTAATGTCAATTAATATGTTAAGACTGGGTATTAAAAAGAAACCTTAATGGTGGTTGTCATTTATTCATTATGAAGAAACATAGGATGAGATGGATAAGGATAGAACCTGACATTAGGACAAGACACAATAAGATACAAATGACCTGCTTTTTATGGTTGCTTAGCTAACAGAGAAAGGAATCCCTTTTCACCTCTTTTTAAATCCAGCAATCGTTTTTGCCTTTTCAGTCTCTACATTAGTTCTGTGAATGACCAAACACAGTTATAGCTCTCCTTGTCAGACCTATAGTAGGTCATGTCATACAACAAGTACTTAAAAGTGAGAGTCACAATGGTCTGAAGAGTACTGTTTGGGACGGTTCTCTTATCCTCATTGCAATCTAATTCCGGTGTACCACAAATACCAAACAATATTTGAGAATTGTATGTGACCCAGGTCTCCTCCCTCAATCTAAACCCTCCCTGCTCTCTTCCTCCACAGCCAAGGTTAGTGTCCCTGTATCCTCACAGTTTTCATCACTCTCCTTAATGGCGTGCTTGACGATAATTAACCCTGAATCCCACGGAGATGGGCGAGAGAGAGATGGATGGCCCCGTCGGCCCACAACACCTGTTCTGCTGTAGGCGAATCACTGTGGCCACGGCCCCTGGCCAAATACGACCGCCCCGAGTCCAGAGCTTTAATGTGAAAGACAAACACAGGTCCTCCCTTGTGGCCTGGTGTCTGTATGGGGCCACAGAGTGACCACAACCTCTGGTCGCGGTCATCTGTCCTGCGCTGGCTGGTCTGCGGGGAATGGTCCAGGATCTGTGGCCCCAAGGTCTAGCCACGGTACCCATCTCTCTAAGCGCTGCCAACACTGGATTGATCGAAGTGGGTGTCCGCCATGTTTCTTTTTTTGTTTTTATTCACGATTGGATGTAACCCAGAAGAGTTGTGTAGGAGAGCAGAAAACCTGTAGAGAGGGGGGAATATGTGCCATGTTTACTGGACAATAAAATTAGACAATCCTGCAATAAGATCACCATGATGAAATATCAACAGTAGAATTGCTGTTGATAGGTAATCCTGATATTTAACGGTGTCATAAAACTTGCTAACCCCTCCAATCTGACAGCTAAGTAGAAATTGCGTTGACTGACCAGGTGATGACTACGAACACCACACCCATACCCCATGAAAATACAGTAACACAATTATCCTATTTTGTCTCTGGTGGAAATAGAACATCATGCTGCAGTGCATTTCCAGGCATCACATGTGCTTTTCATTGAGCCCAACAGATGTTTTTTTTCCTTAAGCAGTTCCTGTTTGCTCTCTCTGTCTCTTTGCTGGAGAACGAAGGTGCCTGGCCTACCCACACAGCGGGGGCAGTGCCTAGGCCCCTGTCATGTTTGCTGCAGACCAAGGGAGTTTCGGGGAAAAATAATTGAATGCAGCAAAGTGTTTAATTTTTCATAAACAGAGGAACCACCAAATGCACACAACTAACAATGTACCCCTGAGCAGATGTACAGCTTTTTTAATTTATGTAGGACTGAGCAAGAGAGGCAGATGGAGCGAGGGGAGGCGGAGGCATGCTGTGGGACTCCTCTTCTCTCTGTTCTCACCTCACAAACAAGAAAATCCTGTGTGTGAGTGCCATGCGTGCACACACACACACTCTCACGCACACACACACACACACACACACACACACACACACACACACACACACACACACACACACACACACACACATACACACTCTCACACACACACAACTCTCTCACACACACACACACACACACACATACAAAATGCACACACATCTGCACACACAGACCCCACACAAACACACAGACATGCACAAAAACACACAGAGTACTTACAAACACACACACACACAAATAGCACAGCACTAAATCCTCAGGGTTTGACCGGACTGGTTTAGAGAACATCTAGTAATGAACTGACTTCACGCAGCTCTACAAGGGAATAGCTGGAGTGAGGAGACAGGCCTCATTCTGGCGAGCCATATGTATGTATGAATATGCATGGGAATCTGTCATACACACAACAAGCAGTACATATATGATGCCATAGGTCACCTGGATGAGGAGTGGAATTAGCCCTCCGCTGGACAGCCTCAGACAGACACTGCATCAGCAGGCGTGGGTGGACTGCAAACTACTGAAGTGTGGAAATGTAGTCCTTGACTTCATTTTAGAGGACATGGTTGATTGAGAAGTTTTACCACTTATAAAAGGAGCTAAGAGTTCAAGTAACATCTTCAATTAGAGGCACTGTTGAAGGCAAACTAAAATAGGTCATTTCTTTAGATGGTGTGTGATTCAGATGGTGTGTGACTCATTCACATTTTGTGAAAATGTACACTCTGGCACACTAGAAATAAGAGTGAGCGATTCAATAGATAGTGTCAAAAATCCACTTCAAAGTGATTATGCATTGGGTTATTAGTGTGTCTGACAAAATCAGCCGCAGATACACACACCACAACAGCAGTTGACTCCATTATGGGCTTGTGTCAGAAACAAGCACTCCTAACAGCTCAGCTTTATTCTCTCTTTTTTCATTTGTCTCTTTACTAAATCATCTCCTGGACATGCTGAATGCCTCGAGAAAAGCATCTCTACCGAGAAGACGAGCTCAGATACTGTATCCCCAGCTGGTTAACTATTTATTCCGGGTGACATTAGCCGCACATTACGCCCAATGAAAACACATGTGTCCCCGGGCATGGCCCAGACTGGCTGGCCCACAGTCTTTCTGGTGAAAATTCCCCACTTAAATTTTCATGATCTCCGCACTACAGGATGCCACTTCCATCATGAAAGAGTTCTCAGACCTAATAACCGTAACTACTCCGGCAGAGCCATCAAAAACCTATTTCTTTCAACAAAAGTCCTTTCCCGATTCGATGCATGGTAATAATGCTGGATTGGGTTTAAGGGCAATGAATTGTGGAATTATAATTTTCTCTACCTTCCTTTCTTCCCCTCTCTTCCTTCCTTCCTTCCTTCCTTCCTTCCTCTCTCCCTCTCTCTCTCTCTCTCTCTCTCTCTCTTTCTTTATCTCTGTCTTTTTCTGTCTCTCTTTCTTTCCTCTTTATCTCCCGAGATCATTATATCAAACACTTAATTATTCATTGGTAATGCCTGTCATGGTGAAATATTGTCCTGTGCCAATCTGAATGCATCAAGCTGCCTGTGCCTCCCTCTCTGAGGTTAATGGTGGAGCCTTCGCTAGCGTTAGGCTGCCTAAATGCAGTGCACCTCATAAGTCAAAGTTCCCTTAGTGAGTGGAGAAGTCATCACCTCACACACTCTCACTCTCTCCATATATATCTCTCTCTCCATCTCTCTCCCTATGGCTCTCTGTCTTTGCCTCATTCTCACTGTCTACTTCACCATGGGGGTCAGTGAGATCAACCTCATGAGAGGATTGGCTTCATGAATATAATTCATCCAGGTATAGATCACATCTTTACAGCCTTTTCTTTAGAATTTCTCTCCTGTCGACAGGAAGAAGTTGAAGTAGAGATTAAACATCACAACATCAAATCACATCAAATCAACAGTATCAACCTTTGGGTGAATTGGATATAGAATCAAGTGTGCTCCCTGCCCATTGGTGGGTCCTGTAGGAACAGTGTCATGACTAAATAATGTGAGCAACATTAGTTGTTCCCAACCACATCTGCAGTTGGTGGTCAGAAACAGAATTAAACAGTTTACTGGAGGCATTCATGACAAGAATCACTCAGGTCTGAAGGGAAGTCACATCAAGCGTCCTGGTGTTAACAGATTGGGGAGTGCAATAACCCCCACGCCACCAACGGAAATCTGCAATGTTAACAAAAATGATAGTTTTGTGCACTTAGCAAATTGCATGTTGATTACATCTCCAAGATATTGCTGAAATGAAATTCACTTTATCACTGGTTAACAGGGTATTACACATTATATGAACTCCTTCTGGGATAAAAAATGCGTGCATTTAGGTGTGCGCCAATAAAGCGAAATGCTGACACTTAGGTAAACAATCCACCAGCATGGCAGCTTTTTCCACGACAAAATAAAATGAGCACCATCAACAATTAATTTCCTTTTGAAGGAAGGTCAATCTGTTTTAACCCGAGCTGAGCAAAATGACAGAAAAAGGGGGGAGAGAGGGACGTGAGAGATTAATACCTTGTCTCAGAAGCCAATATGGATCATTATTTTTGCCCACTTTCTATTACCTGGTAAAACATGTATGACTTCACGTCAGCACATTAGCGAAGGTGCTGGCGGCATGCACCCTCTCTGGCCTGACTCCTAGCATCACTGGGGCTTCTTGGAGACACAGAGGAGAGAGCAGGAGCTGTTGAAGAGCTTTGCAGTACAGTGTATCTCGACTACTCAGGCATATTATTCTCTATTGGGGCCAGAATGGATACAGTGTGCTTACTGTACAGTCCATGTTTGACAGACTGCATCTAAATTGGCTGAAAAGGTATAAATCGAAAAACTCCCATGCACAGCAAGTTTTCTCTGATCACCTTACTTTTGCGGTGATATTTTGAGAAAGTCTTAAAATGATATTTGATTTGTGCTGCTTATGAACAAAAATAAAGTCCTTGACGATTAGATCCTACCTTTGTCCCAAATCGACTTTTTTGACTGAGAGTTGCTACATGACTTCTGATTATTGCTTCCATATACTCCGCCACTCATTAGGAGAGAAGCAGAGAATGCTGGTGTGAGAGAAAATCCCTCAGGGGTCCCACAAAAAATACCACTGCTCCTGTAAATCATTTGTTTGTTATTAGTTAATGACTCCTGAAGTCCAGCAGCAACGTTTAGTGATGAAATCCCTGACTTCCGCTTCACAGTTGACTCTCTCCCCGTCTGCAGCTCTCATTAGCCAGCCATCTAATCTCATTAGACGATGCCCGAGCTAAGATGGCACTGTGACAAAACAACCTTCTCTCCTTTGCTGTCTCTCTCTCTCTCGCTCTCTCACACACACACACACACACACACACACACACACACACACACACACACACACACACACACACACACACACACACACACACACACACACACACACACACACACACAGTCTCTCTCCCACTATCATTGTGCAAGTACGGATGGACAGAGAGTAGAAACAGGTGTGTGTGTGCCCACACACTTGAAGTGTGTTTGTGTGAGTGTGTGTCTAGAGAGCAGAAACAGGTGTGTGTGTGTGGGCGTCACAGTCTGGCCCAGGAAGACTGTTCTTTCTTCTCCTTAGTCCTAATTGGAGAGGATGCCAGCATGCATGACCCTCACTACTCACTTTCAAGGCAGTTGGAGCCCATAGAGTCTCTTCCTGTTTACTGCTAATGCCACACTCACATGTTGTTTATTTTCTTTGGGGAATATGTCTTCCTAAATAGAAACATGTACACATGCTGATATTGTGTTTTGAGTTATACCATACCTGCACTGTTTTTTGTATTTTTAGACAAAGTGGTTTTAAATTCATGAACACAATTCTTCACATGACAGCCATCATGTGCAACTGAGTAACCAAGCAACAGAGATATTGGAGAAGACTGTGGGTGAGGATTGGATTAGAACTCCTAGATGTTGTGTCCTGTGGAAGATGACTAACACCACACCTCGTGACCACCACGGACACAATTGTTTCATTTTCACTGAGTCTGAAAGGCACCTTTTGCAGCCAAGGAAAAAATGTTTATATTCCAGGTCTGATGCATTTCCCTTCTTGATGTAAATCATCTTAATTACCAAGTGTAACCTTATAAAGACTTTAATGAGCTCATCCCTCCAACCACCATGTTGATAATATGCATGCTCTATCTCTCATGTCTGGCTTTGTAACTGATAATCTGTCCATTCATCTCCCTGGCCTCACGGTTAGACTGCTTTTTCAGGTCACATGGATATATTTACTGTCACCGCTCATTTAAATAATCACTGGCATGTCAGAACACATTATGGCTCTCTGTCATGATAATAACACACCTCCATTGCTGTTGGGAAGCAAATATTAAACCATAGATCAATGTTTAACAATTTATAATGGACAGAATGTGAATGTCACCGTTTCCATTACGATTAGCCGATGGCGATATTGAAATAATTTAATATTCAAAATCCCCGGAAAAGCGTCTATCATTATTGCCTTTTTGTGACAAATCTTAAAAAGAATCATGGCATTATGTATTATGCACTTGCATGGCTGTGCCAGTGAAAAGTTCTGAATGTGTACTTTGTACAGAGTTAGCCAGCTTTAGAGACACTTTTAAGACACCACTCCATACAACAGAAACATCTGCTCAGCTGTTCCCTTTTAGAGCATGGCAATATTTTTGTAACTGCACTGCGTGTGTAGACTGCCCTTGTTGGTGTGTTTTATGTGACAGCAGTTATAGTCTAGGTGTTATTTTCAGTAAGCTTAAAAAAGCTTTTTTTCCATTTATTGGAGAGAGAGAGTCTGGGGCAATCTTTCATTCCTTGCGTCTTAGAGCCACCTTTACCACTGCCATTTCGAGTTGGATCAGACCATCTCCTCCTAACCCCTGTCTCCTCCCAGATATCATAGCCAGATAGAAGATTTTTTTTTTGTGTGTGCCATCAGTGAACCATCATTTGGGAAATCCCCTCCGTCTCCTGAGTCAGAGAGTGGTTGGAGTGTTGGAGCCGTCCTGCGCCGGCCCCAGGGACGCAGCGCAGGTCAGCAGCTGCTGACGAAGCGAGCCCGAGCCCCGGGGGCCTCCGCCAGGCTCCAGGTGAGTCTGATTAGCTCTCCACGGAAGATGTGGGTCAAAAGAAGGCAGCTCGGGTTACCTTGAAGAAGAGAAGGAACAAAGAGAGATAGGGAGAGAGGGAGGGAAGAAAAGAAACCGGTAATAAACGCAACAACTGAACTGTGGTTGTGTAGCGAGGGAGAGTGAGACAGATGTCGGGAGGGGTTTGAATTTTCCCTCAAATTAGCATGACACCTGCCCCGTGTCTTAATTGGTCAAGACACCTTAGCTAATCCGCAGTCGGCTCCTCCTTCTCTGAACCGGTGGCCTTTGAACTCCCGTCCTCCAGAGTCAGATGGACAAAAGCCAGAGATGAAAAACGAGGCCTCTTTCTTTGAATCCTAATGCAATTAGAAAGCTGTTAGAGGCCTTAGAGTAGAGTTTCACATCCCTTAAAAGTAGACATGAACTGCAAAGACCCCAGTGACCTCTAAGAATGGCATCTCATTAGTTGCACAGCTGGACACCTCCTCTGTCCTCCTCCTCCTCCTATCCTGACCAGAGGAGGTGGGCAGGAACCAGACTCCTACTGACTCTGCAGTAGGCCTCAGATACACCTGCACATTACTGAAGCTGAAACAATGTCGAGCCCACTTTGTATTTACCTTGTACCTTGTCTGTCACAATGTACTGTATATATACATAGTTTTACTTCCGGGGAATTATTTCGTGTTGCATTGTAAAAATGACCGATTTTGCATTATTTGTAAATAACTTAAAATACAGGGCTTGGATGAGGCTCTTCAGATAGGCAGCACTTAATAGAAAAAAGTATGTTTCTGAAGTGTTCCTGACCTCTCTCCTGATGGTGATACAACTCTTATTGGTTTTCAGTCAAGTTTCGTTGACTATTTGTTTTATTACTCTGTGTAAACACAACCAAACAACATAAAGCTAGAATGGTGTTAAAAATGTCACCTCTCTTCAGGGACACTTACACTTCAGGGATTTATTCATATAAACAAAGTAATGAGTGCCTAAGGTAATGTTCGCATCACAACTAATACATGAATATGTATCATTACGTTTTAAGGCATGCTGTGACTCAAACCTCTATCACATTCCCCTTTATATTCAAACCTGGGAGGCGTAGAGCAAAGCTGGTTCTGAAAATCTGTTTTTCAGCTGTTTTGTTGAGAACTTCTTAAACTATCATTAACGTGCTGAGATGTGTCAGGATAGAGTGCCTTGGCCCAGAAGATTGCTTCTAAATGTTTGCTAAAGGGGGCCAGCATAGGGATCTCGTAATATCCCAGCATAGTGATCAAACAATGAAATTTAATCAGTGGCCTCCAGTGTACTTCACATAAAAATGTGTTCTCTAATATAAAGTTCATTTCTATGAATATTAAAGCAGCATATCATCTTATGAATATTTCATTTATCTCCACCTTTAATAATGCAAAATGAGAATTGTTCATTTCCTCCTATAGATCACCACTCTCATTTATGATTGTACTGTACATCACATATTGAATTACCAGCCTGCTTATAGGGCACTATAGGTGTTTTGGGAACATGTCCTTTTTGTGGTACTGACTGCAGGCCCTTATGTCTCATTATCTTGGACCATCATTTAGCCCCTTGTGCTTCTCATTCCAGACCACAGACAATCCAGATATGGTTGAACACAGGAGGCTCCCAGCAGGGGTACTCAACGTCAGTGAACTGTAGCTTGTTGAGTACAATTAGGAGTCTGTACATACGTGATAATGCTAACAAGCTAGCAGAGAGATTTGTCAGGCTTCATACAGTAGACGTGTCAATGACCAATGCTTACCTAGAATCCTCATCCTATAATGAAATGCTGAAATGATTTAGCATGCCTGGCAGCCATGCTGATAACCGTGCTGCAGCTCTCCTCTCATGTTTTTGCTCCCTTTCGGCCAAGTTATAACTGAAGTGTTTCTGGTGCGTAATTACATGCTAGTTGCTTACAGCAGACAGCTTAAATAGCCAGCGGTTATGCAAGAAATCAACGCTTGACTTCATGATTGCATACTTTATTTGCTTATTTTTAACAAAGGAAAACAATTGGCCATTCTCTGTTGACGAGCTGCTCTCCGCAGTGATTCAGAAACGCTAACTGCCGGACAATAATCAGCAGTCCTTGAGAATCCGGTTAATGAATATCTCAGCCCACTTACGTTCACTATAATCCCACGATTTACAATGTTAAAACCTGCAGGAACATGCTACACATGGCAGCGTTTTTCAAGGGTTTGATGACATTGTGTGTCAGAGAGTGAGCTGCGGGCAAGTTAGTTTCATATGTTTGAAGACTTGATCCCCCCCCCCCCTTTCCATTGCTAGTCATTTTACAGTTGAGATTGGTCTAAACTGTTGACACCTCGGACCATATGTGTTTCTCTCCTGATCATGTGGACACATCACGAGCCAGCGTACTTTGAAGGCCTTTGATGTGGGAAGAGGCATTTAGAACTCCTGACACACCTGATCATTAAGCAGCTTTCTCTTTGGTCTCCCAGAGGGCCTCTGAGTCTTTCTCTACTGGTTATACAACTGCAATCATACACAGTGAGGCAGACTGAAAATATGAGTGTAATAAGTGACAACTGTATTTAATATGCTGCTTTAATTCAACTCAGGCCTAATTATTCAGTGGTATACACCTGGCACTCTACCGCACTACCACATTCCAGTCTCTTTAATGCCTTGGCGCGGGCATCAAAGCCAGGGTTTTGATGGTATTTTGGCATTGGGGTATCTTGGCTGCAACTTAAACAGGATTAGAATGTTGCACACTTAAAAAAGGGCCGCTCTTGATCCCAACATAACAGGATATTGTACGGATTCTTCATCGTCAAAAAGCACCAACAACTGTCCAGACTGATAAACATGCTGGGGTTACATTAGGGTTTAAGCCTACTACAATGGACATCTAAAGTTGTTCAACATTTTGTCCAAAAAAATGTGTATAATAATTTGTATGCTAGATTCCCATGCTCAGTCATAATTTGCTACTGTACAGTTTCACTGTTTTCTGTGCACTGTATCAAGCACAAACTGTTGCAATTGCTATAGAGGTTATCAATGTCCACAACAAGCTGTTTGGACCGAAGCTAACATGGATGCTACTTGCTTGCCAATGTTATTACAGGCCAAATTGGGTTCAGATATGGCTAGTCAGCACTCCAGATGCTGAATTCAATAAAACATTTTCATTATACCTGATAGCACTGGCGAAGCAGACAAGTCAGGGGCCGAAGCCAGCATTCAAATGAAAATAAAATCAATACACACTGTTCACAGATGTGCATTTACATTGTTTACTAACTGCCGATTCATGTCCTATTCTTTTCTTATTTGATGTCCAATAACTGCCAATCTTTGGCATTTGGATGTGAAATTGATCCACAAGAAGGTTAGGATAGGGCTATCTCAAGAGCATCAACACAGTTGAAATGTCTATTGACTCAATGTTTTGTCAAGAAAGTTTAGAGTTGTGGGAGATTTCAGGGATTTCTTCTGTGCTTATGTTGATCACACAATCAGTAGACCAGCTATTAATATATTTTCATGTATTCTGTCTTATAATTTATTCAAATATATGCGTTCCTACTTTAACCTACAGTATATTATGTTCTGATGACAGTCAGGGGTCTATGTACTATCCACCTGATTGAATAATGAACACCTGTTGGCTGTGTGTTATATTTGTTTTACCTTACTATACATTCTATCCTCTGACCTTCATGCCTCAGAGAGCTAGATCCGCTGTGTGTCTGAACTGGTCATTTTATGTCAAGGTGCCCTTCAAACTCTCTTTCCAATCAGCTGTTTGTCTCTTATTTATAAACACAGAGCCTAAACTGATCACACCATTGTAATGAAGATGGACAGAACTTTCTTCCATACAGTTTTGCAATGTGTGACAGACCTGGACAGTCGTCTGGTTGGCCATATAATAGAAAACAAAACAAAATATAGAAACCCCTAAACTTGGTAGGATCACACACACACACACACACACACACACAAACACACACACACACACACACACACACACACACACACACACACACACACACACACACACACACACACACACACACACACACACACACACACACACACACACACACCAGTCACTACCCATGCAGAAGGACATACATCAAGCCACACTGTGGACATCAAAGATCAAATTACAGCGCCTGATATGAGACACATTGATAACTCCAATGTCAGTAGGAATCCAATCCAAATCTAAATTGTGCCCCACTAAAACAGCCTCCTTGATTAGTTCTCCAATAAAATCCATTTCCTGTCCCCGTGACTATTTTAGCCTGTTTATTTCCCCAGTGGTGTTTGGCAATAGTGTTCTCTCTGGACTCCATCTCCCTGGCCTCGGTCCACTCTGCAGTATGTCCACAGCCCTTTACTACAGTCTGATGCCTCCATCCGCCTCCAACCATGCCCACTGATTACACCCACCCCATTGTGAGGCTTTCCAATATGCACCACAGCTCCTGCCTTTGTGTCAAGGCTGACCGTAACCAAATGCCCCACGCTGCAGTTAAAATTGTTCTACTTCTGACTCCTTCCCATTGCTGATAGGAAGCTGCGGTGTCACACAGGAATGTCAGATATGTTGTTCAGATCCAGGTCATGGTGCCTCCTGATTCACTCTCCTTCCATGTCCTGATAAGAGTGAATTTTGCATGCTATACTGCCTTCCGATTCCTTATTTCAGATTCACACCCAACACATACTGTAACGTCACGTGTGGCTCAAGTGTGACCAAGCCATTGGCGTGCTATTGTTTTGATAGTGGTGTTACGGTAGCAGCGGACAATGCTGTGCGAGTTAGATATGAACTCTGGACGCATCATGACCTCTTCCACAATCTGTTTTGACAGAGCGCAAAAAAGAGAAAGGCTTAACTGCCACTAATTTTCCCCTTTAAAACCACCGAGTGATTTATCACTAGACTGGACAATAGATTCCATAGATTGTTTATCAGCCCTGCCCCTTTGGATATACATCCAATTGGCAGTTCCAAAAGCAATTTCTCTCGCCCCGACCAAGATGTGTGACAGCATGACACGTCGACGTGAGTCCTGTAATTGTCTGTCGCGCTTATAAAGTTTAGTCATATGGAAATAGACCATCTCGGGATGTTTTACAGCAAAATTACCTCATTTAATGTATTGACATTATTGACCTTTGAGCGTGTGCAGAAGGGGTTTTGGTGACCTCAGCCCGTGAACATGGGAGGGGATCAATACCACAGAGTCAGAGATCACTCCGCCTCCCTACCAGGTTGATTGCAGAACGAACTCCATTAAAAGTTTCCAAAGCCCAAAAGTCAAACATTATTTGGTTGGGATGCCAGAGACTGCTGGTGTGAACCCCCCCAGGCCCACTGACAGTAATGGAGTTTGTCTGTGTCACTCTAATTGAAGGTGCACACAAGCCAATAACTCAAGGAGCGTAAGAGTTTGGATGGGGAGTGAGGGCTCATAGATTAAAACCCTGATCAAGGACAGAATTTTTGTTAAGGTTACCCTTTCTCCAGCCCATGAACCTATGGTCCAACATGTATTATTGATAGCCGCTTCAATGCTACGAAGGCATCATTTTCCATTCGGTGACTCAGATCAAAGATCTATAATCCACATGCAACGAAGTTTGATTTGATGTCAGACTGTGATGCCGTTGACAAAGTTACTGTTCCCTGAATGAAGGACATTGAAAATGAAGTTAAACAGAGTCACCACAACAGGGTTGATTTGATTTGCATTCCAGACACGGGTGGTTGTAATTGCATTCACAAACACAGTGCCCTAATGAAGGCATCGGTCTGGGGGGTGTGTGTGTGTGTCCGTCTGCCACCACTGCGTGTGTTCACCTCCTTCTCCACCAACCACTCTTCCCTCCTCCCTCCATCAGTCACCTCTCTCTCCTGCTCTCCACAATACCTCCATTCATCCCCTCATCTATCCCTTTATTTTTCAAACCCTCCATCCCTACGACTCAAGACCCACATTTGTCCTTTTATCCATCCCTCCATTCCTCTTCTCTATCCTTTCATTAATGCATCCATCCCTCTCCTCTACCCCTCCATCCATCTCTCTTTCGCCAGCCCCAAGTCTCTTTCCCCTCTATTTGCGCAGAGAAAGCAGTAATGGCTCTCTTTGTGCCAAGCTGGCCTGGCCAACCCAAAGCTTTTTTTTTCTTTCTTTCTCTTTCCTTTTATCAAGTTGTCTTCAATTAGCCCAAGTTACAGTTGTTTAATGAATGTCCTCTATGACCTTCAGCACTCGGAACGCCTCTGGTTAACAATGGAACCTCAACTGATGGTTTGCTTTAGTCTTGGGGTTGTGGGTGTGTGTGTGTTGTGTACCATCGTTTGTGTGTACATCTATGTGTCTGTGTGGTAGGGGGGTGGGCTGGAGCTGTGACAGGTTTTGTTTACTGCTTGATAAATGGGTTTAATGGGAGTAGATAAAGGTTTGGGAAGGGGTTGGGATGGAAGATGGAGGTGGGGGAGGGGGTGTGTGGAAGGATGAGGCAGGGTGTTGGAGATTTATTCACTCCCCCAGCTGTCCAAGGGTTTGACATGTCCGCTTACTGGCCTCTCCCCCCCCACCCCACACTCCCCCTCTCTATTGACCCCACCTTTGCTCGCTCTCTTTCTCTCTGTCCGCTTCTCCCTTCCTTCTCTTCCTCTCTTTAAATGGATATTTGTATTCCCTCTCTGTGGTGGAGATAGCCCATCGGGCCCCTGTCTCAGTGTTCAGTCTACTGGGACAGCTGGCTAGGGGCTGGATAGGGAGCAGGGATAAGGAGATTCAATCGGGCGTTGCAAATCAACTTTTCCACCAGCATCCTGGGCAGAGCTGATAAACCAGGTTTCTAATATCTGACCTGTCTGGGGGGGAAAGAGGCGAGACGAGAGCAGACAGTGAAAAAGAAGGGAAATAAACACATTGAAGTGATTCGGCTAATAGTCCTGCGATTGATGAGTACCTCTGCACCGTCATAAAAATGAAAGACTCCCGGTGGTGTGAAATAAATTGTAGTTTTGTATGGAGGTGCTGTCTGGATTTGGACATGTTTCAGAGGGATGGCTAAGGAGACGGGCCTAGCCTGGATCTCCTGTTTGTGTCTCCTCACATGTCAGCTCTCTACCTCTGCCTCCGCCTCTCCTCCTCCTCTCTGAAAACTGTTATCTGAGCTTTTCACAAACTTAAATGGATGCCGGCCTGCTTATAAAAATCAAAGTCGTTTATGGCTGTGGAACAGGACAAAAGTACACAAACGCACTAGAGTGGAAGAAAAATATGCCTGGAAATGTCAGCTGACACAGGATATGTGTCTGTAAAAATGATGTTGCTGATGACAAGATGTAAAACACTTTTAGTTGAAACATCTTCTCGGGCTACCAAAATAGATTTTTAAGAAAAACAGAAAACACATTTTTTCTGCTGCGGGTCACAACATTTGAGAGTTTGTCAGGAGTTGAACCCCTTGCCAAATTGCTTCAGAGACAATTCAGTTTGTCAAAAGCACATTTCAAAAAGCCTATTCTGGAAACTAGACTATTTTGTTGAAAAACTTGAGCATTGTTGGTCATTGTTTTCTACAATACTAGTCTACTGGTATGTTTGTGTGTCCAGGGCAGTGTGTGTGTCTGTGAGAGAGGATGTGTTCATGTATGTGTGTTCAGATCAGGTCTCCCATCTCAGTGTGACAGTGCAGACTGTGGCCTGACCTCTCCTGATGTTCCTGGCTACAGAGGAGCCGATCCCAGGGATAACGAGACATGCACATGCTGTGACAGCCAGGGGTGCCACACAATTATTCTACCGGAGAGAACTGTTTGTCCGAGAGTGGCTGTGTGGGTTCTGTCTGACACCGAGAGACGAGGGTGTGTGTTTTTTGGTCATTGTAAAGTGTGCATAGGCTTGTGTGTGTGCGTGCGGGCTTTTGTGTGTGTGCATGTTGTTGTGTGTATGTGTGTCAGTTTTTTGTATGTCTGTCTGGCTTCTGAAACTCCCCAGGAGACTGGGCAAGCAGGAGTCTTCCTATTAATGATTGATGCATCCGATCTTCTGTCAAACTTCATGGTCAGAGTGGGGAACAAGGGAATTTCATCAACATCAACTCATTCACCCACAATGCCATGCTTTCTGTTTGTTTCTCAGAACACAGCAGTGTTGTTTTTGCTTCAGACTCTAGATTTGATCTTAAACTTGACATGTCCTGCTCACTGACACTGTCATGTACCTTGTTGTGATCAGCAGCGATGCTTACAGAATCTTTGCATAAATATATCCACATAAAACAACAATTTTTATTTGATTTTAAACAATGATAAAAAGCATTTTTAATTGTGTCTAATAGAAGCTAATTCCACTCATAAGAATATGTTGCATTAGCAGTTTATTAGTTGATTAACTCAGGCATTAATGGTGTGTGTCACTGATTTACAATGTGTGAACTGACCTCTGATGGAATGTTTATCTCCAGGAACATTCATGTAAGGTGACTTAAACAGAAAAACGCTTCCATTAATCAACAAACTCCTGACAAATAAATGAGTTTAACATCAAAAACAAAGAAAACTGTATTCATTAAGCAACCCACACTTAATTGAATTTAATAATTTAATCATTAGAATGAAGTCCTCTGAAAATATGACAGTATTTTGTGTACCGCATGCTGTTGCTATTCTGTCTTCACTAACGGCTACGTTACATTCCAACTGAGCACTGCAGCGCATAAACCACAGAGGACACCTGAAAACATATACAGCAGACGGCTCCTTGAGAAAATGAATGTTTGCGTCTGCGTCACCAGATCTCCAGCTAGGTAAACACCTAGTGAATGGTGCTCTGTTCAGGAAACCTTGCCACGGCTTATCTAAGAAAACACATCGCACACAGGCCCTAGATGAGCCTGTCTGTCTAAAGCAAAGCCCCTGTCGGCCGCTCCCCTCCATTCTCCTGTCAGGTCAGCGCCCCATCAGCTGAAATTCCATACTGGCTACAAGTTGCACATAGTTATTACATCAAAGCGAGTGCATAGAGTATTACAATAATCCGAGCGGGAGGGGGGGGGGGGGTGGGGGGCATCCAGGCATCAAACGCAGAGGAAACGGCTGTAGGGAAGTGGGGTCACAACCCTGCTCCGCTGCCTGGATAATAAAAGAAGGATTTGTGCTGAGAATAAAGGAGGAGAGGAGAGGAGGAGCAGAGAGGTGGAGGACTTGGAGCAGAGCGCATCTGTCTGAACAACATCCAGCCGGTCGGAAGGATTCATGTGAAATATGCTGAGGAACAAAGAGCTGGAGAAAAATGACTTTTAGAAAACATCAAAGTTAGACTCTCTCACGTCTAATCCAAACTGAGTATTAGAAATGGACACTGGTTTAAAGTTTTTCAATTATTTAGTAAAAGGGCAGATTATTCACACATACCGTATTGTATGGTCTCTATTATTTCCTCTGGATCCATGGGAAACATCTGGTAATATCCAAACATCATTCATATATATTTTTTTTAATTGAAACAAGTTAGCTTGGATGCTCCTCTCGTTTATCTGAAGCTAACTGGTCTGCTGACCTCCATAGACTTGTATCAAACTGATCATCTCCAACCATTTAGTAAATAAAGTCTTCAAGGGTGTGCGATTATGATGCGGATATGTGCCAACATCAAAGCGCATAAATCAAACGTATATATATAAATTAGAAAGTCTAAGCTCTAAGCTACATCCTTTTGTTGAAAAGGCACTTGGCTCACTTCCCTTCCAGGCCGAGCTGACTGCAATGCCTCAGAGGATAGCAGGCTTGCAGCGTATTGATCTGTGTGTGTAAAAGTTTCAGTTCACTGATTGCATATATAAAGCTGGAGTGCTTTTTCAGGGCTAGCTGACTGTCTAGACTGGAAACCAAAACATCTATCTCTCACAACTGCCGTTGTAATAGTTTTAGACTTGACCAACAAACTGTTTTTTTCCCCCAAACCACTTGTCCTGTTTATAGATTCAGTAGAGGATATTTGATGACATTTACCATGAAAAGGACATTATTTGTGGCTTTCTACTTGGGAGCGATCGAAATTCCAAGTCTAGAAGGAGAAGGCGGTTGATGAACCCAGTGACGAAGAGGTCACTTTATGTTTTGTCATCTGAAATCCCACACACAATGATTCTACAATTCCTCCCTTTCCTCTCCCCGGCCTACAGCAACTCTTACTGGTGATCCATTGTAGGCCTTGTGACAAGAAAATAATGTATTTCTACCTGAGTCTATCAGAGAAATGACAGGAAGTGTAGGGATGAGGAGCTAGATCAATACATTTCAGGGGCTGGGAGTCTTTCTGAAACTGAATTTCCACCATCCTCTGAGTTGTTGTGACCTTGATCTCCAAGGAGATATGCCTCTCCGCCAGCCCCGGTCTCCATACTCCATGATTATCCTGTACGCCATGAAAGATAACCCGCGTGGCAAGCTCCACTTTTCTCGCCCCCCCCCCCCCCCCCCCCCCCCCCTTGCTGCGCTTCTTGCCATTATCTTGCCAATCCTCGCCCAGAACAAAAGATGTCACTACACGGCCATCGCATACACCTTTATCCCACGCGCTTCTCATTATCATTCTGCTGGCTGTCTAAATTGCTCGCTACGATAATTGAATTTAAATGAGGAAAAAGGCGAAGGAGATTTTTTCTTTTTTTTCGAGCTGTGTTAACGGGCTAGTGTTAAAAGTGACAACTGTTTTAATGGCCTCGGGTCTTAAAGTCCCCGATACGAGAGGAAATGGATTCGAAATATTAGCTCATAATTAGTTTACTGCAAATTGCTTGTGTGTACTGTATCTCTCCACAAAGCAAAGGTTTACAGGATTCCTATAGTCACTCTCTGCACTTATCCGTCCCACTCTGTGTCTGGGTTCTATTTCCATTTTGTTTTACGACGACATGGAGAAGGCCACCAGACGGAGCAAAGGAAATAGGCATGAATGCATGATGGGATTTGTGCCAAAGTAAACATGCACTGTTGTCCCCAGATGATTGGCCAATGAGAGCAGTCCGCTCGGGCGTCCGCTGGCAGAGACACACGTTGTGAGGGATCATGCAGTGAGACTCAAATGATATGCCGCAGTCAGACTCCCTCTGAACAAAAACAAAATCAGGGCATTAGCATTTCTCAGCTGTGCCTCAATCAATGCTTTCTGTGGTCTTTTTGGCTTTTCATATCGCCTCAGCGGAACTGGAGATGGAGAGAGCAAAGGAAATACCCATGTGGTGTTTAGATGGATTTAGAAGGACAGAGACAGAGAACTCCCTCCTTCTCCAGTCCAACCTGTTTCAATCGACCTAGCTGGTTAGATGACCAAAGGGAAAGAAAACAAATGTATACGGTCATGCTGAGCTGAGATAGAAAAATAAATGAATTAGTATTTATCTCTTCCTCCCTCCCTCCCTCTCTCTCTCTCTCTCTCTCTCTCTCTCTCTCTCTCTCTCTCTCTCTCTCTCTCTCTCTCTCTCTCTCTCTCTTCATTGACTTTGACTTATCCTTTACATTTGCTGGACACCAATAGCCAGACTCCAAATGCAATTTCGGTTATAGTCTGGGCAGAAATCAGCTGTTGGTTGGAGGTTTCTATATATAGTAAGAAGCAGATCAAGTCCTTCTCAACACTGAGCTAAAGTAATAACTCAGACATGCCGCTTACAAACAAGTTGGATTGAATTTCTGTGGAAAGAAGAAAAAAAGACGTGCAGATGAAAGTCACATAAAGAACCAGTCTCAGGCTAGTCTTGCATTATACAATATCAAGCTGGCTTGCCACTCTCATACATTGAAAGTACTATCTCAACATGCCATATCAAGGAACAAATTTGGCAAGTTATTCAGGCAATATCAACAATATCAGGCCTGTCTGGCACAATAGCGATGGAGGCAGGAACCCCAAAATGCATTACGTTTTCATTATGACCAGAGCAATGTGGCACACAGGAAGGTGCACTCTCTGTGCACCCCATTTATTCTGAATGAGGAGGTGACGGCTGCAGTTCGCTGACCTCTTATCTGATGGTGTGCCTCTGTCATTGAAGCCATCAGAGTGAAAGGATTAAGCCAGGCTTACTATATCGATATAAGTCCTGAATGGACACACACATACATTCACACGCACGTACGCACACACACACACGTCTCACCCCAGCACATTGCTATGGACACATCGATACTGCACCCTACTCCTCAGAACACAGTGTAGAGGCAGAGCAGGTCAGGGCTGGTGGGTAGGAAGATATGTTTTCATCATCCGAGCAGATGAGGAAAACAGGGGAGTCGATAGAATTCTCTCAACCAGATATTAAACAAATCAGCCACGGCCTTCAGTCTCTCCCTGAAAGTCAATAGTACAATGACATCACATTAAATGTGCACCAGAGTTTATTTACATCAGCGGTGTGGAGTGTGTGTGTGTGTGTGTGTGTGTGAATATTGAGTCAGTGTCTGCTTTGGTTGCTGTGATGGAGAATTTAGAGGAGAGCTGCAGCAGCTGTAGATTAGAGAAGCAAGAATTGATCATTGTTTGTACTGTTACACTTGTATGAGTTTTACTGTTAGGCTAAAGGAATTATCTGCTTGTACTCGGTCATTAACAAGCATCACACACACACACACACACACACACGCACACACACACACACACACCCACACACACACACACACACACACACACACACACACACACACACACAAGTAAAGCACGTGCACACACAAACATGAGCACATTTACCATAAATGGATGGATAGCTCGGAATCTTACACACACACACACACACACGGCAGAATATTTAGATTTTATTGGCTTTTGTTACGATACTTGACCCCCTGACCCCCCTTTTTGCTTGATCTTCAGTAAAGGAGGAAATATGCTGACGAGAGACTCTTTAATTGACCAGTTTCTGCGGTTCCTTGTCCACTCTGGGGGCTTGGAGTGGGAATCAAGTGTTGACTGATCTGACAGTTAGATATGATGACCTTCAGCCTATGTGCCTAAAATTGAATGCAATGGAGCCGCAAGAATCGTTCTTGTTGGGAAAACATTTGAAACACTTATAACCTGGACAGGGCCATAGCATTCTGAGCAAAGTCCCGATTTTGGAGCTGGCCAAACATTTTAAAACACTGTCCTGATTCTTTGTCTCCCTGTTAAACCTTCCTATGGTCCATTGATGAATCTTCATCCACTGTCAACATGGTAAAGCTGGACTAAAAGCATGCAGAGAATCTGATGGCTTGTTGATATATCCGTTTCAGCATGCGTGATCAGAGTCGCGTGTGGAACCCTTCCCTGAACCCACCTGCAGGATAATCTCTGCTAATGGAGAATTTCATCAGATAGGACCAAATTACTTCTGCCACATGCATAATGGATTGTTATGTCTTTACACATCTGACTCAAGATCAAGAAGATGTACTTATGTAAAAGAAAAGAGGGTCAACCTTTTTTTTTTGCTCTCTGTCTCCCTCCAGCTCTCAGCCCAGCAGTCTGAAATGATTCCAGCTCACAGGAGGGTGCTGCCTGTCGTCTGGAGACACATGGCCGACAGTTTGGGGGGATTATGGGCCATTTTGGAACAAGACCTCACTTCCAATTCAGGCGAGATGAGACACATGCTGACTAATGGTCCAGCTCTCAGACAGTCTCCATGTACTGTAGAATTGTAGTAGGTTTGCTGAGTGTGCGTGTGTGTGTGTGTGTGTGTATGGGTGGGTGTGTGTTTATGTGTGTGTGAGGAGGGATTTGGTGCTTTCTTTCTGACTACAAGGAGCACATTTTTCTAAGTGTGGCGAGGAGGAGAACACCGTATCTATACAGCACTATACCATAGATTAAGACTTGCTGGGCCTTTTCTTGTAGAGCGCATGCTTGTCAGGGCATTCCGTGCTTTGACAGCAAACCAGATTTTGTAGCTGTGTTCTATGTGGTCATGTCTTTCAGAGCTTTGTGGTTCAATTAGATTTTCAAGACCTGGTTTTGTGTGGGTGGTACTTAATTAGAATTCTACATACAGTAGCCTGTCTTCTCAAATCACAGTTTTCTGTAATACGATTGGTGTAATTTTCAAAAGGTTTCCATCATGGGCAAGATTAAAAACAAGGGGTCTTTTAGACCCTGTGGGGTCAGGTGGCTGAGCGGTGAAGGAGTCGGGCTATTAATCGGAAGGTTGTTGGTTCGATTCCCGGCTGTGCCAAATGACGTTGTGTCCTTGGGCAAGACACTTCACCCTATTTTCCTCGGGGAGAATGTCCCTGTACTTACTGTAAGTTGCTCTGGATAAGAGCGTCTGCTAAATGACTAAATGTAATGTAATGTTATTTAGATCAGTAGTGATAAGTAACCTCCGCCTCAACCTCTTCTCCCCACTCCACCCCTCCCCGCACCCTCAACCCCCCAGGCACACCCCTTACCCTTCGAAGGACTGACTCAGTCTGAGTCTCATGATGTCATAACTAATAAGTCAGCATCCTGATTTGTCATTTATAATTCACTCCAGCAAGGCACTTACTGTCTTGGAATGAATTGGAATATTTGAGCAAACAGATATACGCTGGTGGCGTCTGAATAAGTCATAGCCTGTCCCAAGAGCCCTCACTTCTGAAAAGAGTGCGATGCAGTGTACAAGTTTGATGCTCGGCGTGTTGGTGCCAAGTGTTTTATTTTTCATGCTGTTGGCATCCATTAACTGTGTTTTTGAACCGCCTTGACACACTCGGAAGTACAGTTATTCAAATTGTTTCGAGATGGATTTAACATTAATTTTCCATTCCTCGAGATGCGAGGATAAATAAACTGCTCTCTGAAGGTTTTGGGTGTTCAGAGTGCCAGATGCTTTTCACATGGATAAATGTGGACAGAATCCCACAGGGAAATGAGTCTTGAAACAACTTTTTCGTCTACGTCTGAAGGATGGTCGGTACTGTAACTTTCTCAGGGGAATGTTCTGTACTTTTCACCATATTTTAGAGGACGTAGGTCATACAAACACAGATTGTGTGCTTTCTCAGTGATTCTCTCTCTTTGTCTCACGTTCTCTCTCTCTCTCTCTCTCTCTCTCTCTCTCTCTCTCTCTCTCTCTCTCTACCCCTCTCTTCCCCCTATGGTGATTACTTCTCCTATAAACCACCAAACGTTCCACAGGGAGAATAGACCGCTACTTTAAAAACACGCTCAATTCATCCGGCACCCCAGCCATTCAGTCCCACTCTCTCTATCTCTTTCTGACTATATCTCTCTCACTCTCTCCCCCCTCCACTCCCCTTCTCTCCCCCTATTCTGAGCTCTTAAGTCACTTGCTCACCCAGACCCCGACGAGTCCCTCTTGGAGAGCTGCGTCTCCTGCCTGCCTTCTTTTTCAAATGCTAATGACGAGTGGCGCTGAAAGCCTCAAATTGGGCCGTGCGATTCAGCCTGTGGTGTTTGGTGAGGCCCGGCTCATGTTGGAGGCTGTGGTCCTGCCCCAGCCCCCCCTCTGGTCTTTTGTGTGGGAAGGTAATAGGCACAGATGTTCCTCTCGCCTCACACAGGGCCACTTTCCACCCCTAATCGCCACCTTGTATGTGTGCGGCTTGCACCTGCCCCGACAGCTCTCTCTCTCTCTTTCCTTTTCTCACTTTTTCTTTTTTTCTCTCGGCCTCTCCTTCTCTTATACCCTGTTTTTCTCTCCCTGTCTCTTTCTCTCTCTCTCCCACCACCCTCACTCTCCCTGCTAAATTAAGACCCTGCCTGATGGCCCTCAAATTTTAGCCTCTACTTCTCAGGAGTCTGATTGCTTAAGCATTGAACACTGAACGAGGGAGGGAGGAGGTCATGGATGGAGGGAGTAAAAGTAAGAGGTGGTGGTGGTGGGGTCTTTTTTTGTTACTTTGCAAGAGGCAGAAAGAGGGAGACCGGTTAGCCCTCTCCACACTCCAGCTGGAGAGAATTTGAAACATAATACCCATGTTGCCGCTCAGCCAAACCCCAACGCTGATGGTGCATTCAGGCCCCCTCCTTCAATAGGGCTGCTGGATGGAGGTGCGAGGGGGGCAGGTGGTGGTAGGTTGGGTGGGGGTGAGGGGGAGGCTTAGAAATTGGCCCAAAGTGCAGTTTTTCTGCACAGCTCCAACAGTGCAGTGAGATTTTCCTTGGTCTTGAAATGGGAGCTTTCAAACTGTGTGTGAAAGTGTGTCCAAAATGCTGTCACCGTAGGCTCTTGCGAATATTTTCTTTACGCCATTTACTTATTTTCTCCCCAGTAAAAATCATTTGATAAGTATCTTAATTGCCTTGAAATGAAATCTCTGCAGGTATAAGCAGAGCCAAATGGAGTGTGTTCAGCTAGGAGAAGGGAGGGGACTGTGGCCCTTAAGTCCAAGCTACAACCATGTGCTGTTTGGCAGATAAGTGTAATGATATTTTGGAAGATAGCTAGAACTGAACAGTCCATGTTGAAATCAATACCCAGTCGAGTCTTCAGGGTGGCGTGTGGGTCTATACAGTTCTAGTTAGTTGAAGGAGTTCCAAGGAAGGTTCCTGTTAGAGAGGGAATGGCATTGATCTTCACAGAGAACCAGTACAATGCCACAACCACGGGGACACTCAAATCAATGTGGCCCGCTCTTCTTCTCAACACATATCCATTTAATGCAATATTCAGCCTGTGTCAGGTTGAAAGAGGCATGATAGCTCCGAGTGGAGAGTGGGTTCCCGCTTCTCAGGGCATGTGTTTTTTAGAGAGGTGTTCTGCGATCCCGAGTGCGGAGCGACTGACACTTGGATGATGTGTTTCGACAGTTTTATGGGTTTGCCGAGCCCTCTTTATTGCGTGTCTTCCCTGAGTGCAGCGTGCCGTAATCACAACTTAACCGCGACCTTGGCCTAGCGAGCTAGCTAACCAGCTCACTCTCCATAAGAAACAACAGAGTTGTGGTGGTGGTTCTGGGTGCAGGGGAGGTCAGAGACTTTGGGTTGGAGGCAGATGCACATCCCAGACTCTCTTTGCACTTTGCCTCATCCATATCCAAACACAAAAACATGTCTACCAAAATAACTCTAGATCACAGCTTACTTGATTTTGTTGTGGATGGATGTTTGTCACGAACCTCACTGCTCAGGGAAATGCCTATTGGACCATACTGACTGTAGACTCCGTCTTGACTTTCACTTCAAAGTATCACCGCCTCAAACTCCACAGACTTCCTCCGCAATACGTTCTAGCAGACACAGAACAAATAATGCAGAGACCTAGGTTGTTGTTGGTGCACATACAGTATTGAGTAGTTCACACATGTGCCAAGCCCAGCACATTCAAAGCAGTGTGATTATTCGGCTTATAGTCAGCTGTTTGATTGCTGCTTCTCTCAAAGGGCAGAGCGCTGCAGTTCCTTGCACACAGAATAATTAAGTGGGGGATTTGTACTGAATAACTTAGGCCTGTGGGCCCTGCTGGTCAGTCTGACAGGACTGCCCTGCAAACCGAAACAAGTCGACTATCACTGAATCAATCAAGCGACTTATTGCAGGTCACCAGGTTTTTGATCATATATTTATGCAGCATGTGTATGACACGCCTGCTAATATCTGTTCCAGGAGCCATAACAGCCGTGAGCTCCGTCTGCTGGAGATGCCTCGTTCAGTTGAGCATTGAAGCCATTC
The DNA here is from genome assembly GCF_963692335.1 of Osmerus eperlanus. Lineage (NCBI taxonomy): Eukaryota > Metazoa > Chordata > Actinopteri > Osmeriformes > Osmeridae > Osmerus > Osmerus eperlanus. The sequence continues at coordinate 12,369,196 of NC_085026.1, read as the reverse complement.
GATTTTCAAATGCTAAATTATTTGTATTGACCCCCCATCATCCTACACTAAGGCTTGACTATTATTGGTTGTAAATCCAGGAATAAAGAAAGCTGTCAGCTGTTGCTGAACTGTAACAGAATGTTAAATGACTGTATCACAGGGACTGGACAATTTACTGTACTGAAAATGGTAGTAATCTTCTTCCTCCCCAGAGTCTATCATATGGGTGGCAAGTGACATTTTTGGGAGAAGACTTTTTCTATACTACATGATTAGCTGTCGCACGACAAACCTGTGCCATAATTCCCATTACATTGTCCGACAGCACATTTGCAAAGTCATTGCAGTGCTTAATGAATATTGAATGTTCTATCCCTTTTGCCTTCCAATTACTGAATAGATGTTGGTAATTATTTGACCAATGCCTCTTTCACAATGTGTCCTGTATCCATCACTAAGTTAAAAATAAATTAAAATCAATATGGCCTCAGAGTCTTGGGACAGTGTCATTGCTTTATGTGGTGGGAGCAGTGCATGTCTGAATAACAGCTATTGATCTGCTGGAGAAATATTCTCTTTTATCACCTCCTCCACCACAACACACAAGATAAGTGTTCCTGTGCCTCCCATGGAAACACTGGCAGGCGAGGACAAACCCTGCCGTGTTCAGTCTTATCCTCTCTCACGTGATAATGAATGCAAAAGATTGGGAAACGATCGAAAGAGAAAAACAAAGCGAAGCAGTTGCAGATAACACCACCTCCTCCCAAAGTTGCCATTTATATTTCAAACGCCTCCGTCTTCTCGCTATGGTCTCTCTCTCTCCTCTCTCTCTCGCCACGTGTGTGGGTGTGTGTGAGTGCCTGCCTGTGTGTGTGTGTGTGGGTGTGTGTGTGTGGTAGGTGGCCATTGTGTAAACATCTCCTAGAAAAACAAATTGTCCCTAAATTGTGGTAAAGAGCTGTGGCAGGTGGAGATCTGTTCCAGCGCGTGAAGAGAGGGAACAGGAGATAGCGTGTGTCAGCAAACATTGACTGGGCTTTATCACAATGAGGTTCTGTGTTGGACCAGCTAACAGCCTGGCCGGCTAATCGTACTCTGCAGAGCACACATTCCTACAGGTCAGGGCTCAGGGTTGTGAGTGTGTGTGTGGGTGTGTAGGTGGGTGGGCATGCAGGTGTGTAGCCTATGTGCTGGGGGAGAAGGCTTATGTTTATGTCCTCTAGTCTAGTCAGAGAGAAACCCCATATTGTTTCTACACATGCAGACACAGACACATTGCTGCTACTGTAACTTTGTATCCTGTAACCTGACAAAGATAAGTGGAAAAGCAGCGTTTGCAGTAATGTCTGTGATAACTATTTGGTTACCCTAATCTAAGCTCAGTGATAAATCAAAGCAACATCTGGTTGGTAGTAGTCACAAGAGATGGACCCCCCCCCCCAAGATAAGGTCACTCACAGCTGCGGGTGAGATGGCGAGAGATTTTGTCTGTTCATGGACAGACCAGGGTATTCAGTTTCACAGAAGCAGGAAGCAGGTTTCTACTAACAAATGACACCAAAGGAGACCGTGGAACATGAAAAGCACTCAGGGTGACTTAGTTGAGTTGTGAGGGCTAGCTCAGGGACTTTGTGTGGCCTGATGTTTTCTCTCCTGGGTTGCTGAAGAATGCTCTCTCCTCTGTTTCCCGGCAATATCCTGTGTCATACCTCAGTGTACAAGCCCCCTCTCTGTATGTCTGCCTGTTGGACTAGGACCAGGCAGCTGCAACTACAGGGTTCTTCCAACAGATGTCAGGCTTCCGACTGTATATACTGTAGAAACATAATGCAATCATCTTATGCAATATAGGCCATACAGCCCCACTCCTTCTTACCCTTCTTGCGAGTAATGACGATGAGCAAAAACGACTGAGTCTAGAACACCACAGACCAGTGTTTCTCCTGTACAGCTTCAGGAGGTCTAAATGTTGATTTGAAGTAGAGACATAATTTCATGACACCAGTTCTCTCATTGATATGCACTGAATATGCATATACATGCATGCATACAGGAAAGAGGGCGTAACAAGGTATTGCATTAGGAAGGAACATTACACATGGGATGCCTCTGTGTTCTGTGACATCCATTCATGTGAAACACTATTTACAATAAAGCTGTAGGGAAAAGGGTTACCCTTACATCATTAGTGTGGTTGACAACCAGCGGGGTAAATTGTGTCGCCGAAGCCAAGATCCCTTGCCTCGTACGAGTGCTAGCTCTTGCATGTTCTTAAAACATGTCATGAATATTTTCATAAGGCCGAGTGTTAATCCTGTCTAGTGGTGGTTCAATCCCCAGGGACCTCTGTGCTATCCTTATCATATTCATCCAGTGGTGAGGACAGATTAAAGCTGTTTAATATAGTCTACATGAGCATCTCTGTGTGATGTAGTCCACAGGGAGGGCTGAGGCCTGACTAATGTACGTAGCCCGTATACACAGGCCATCCAGTACAGTGATAACTGGCAGAGGAGGTACACTACCGTACATTACAGTAAACGGAAACACATTTTGTACAACAGTGTTTCAGCAGCATGCCGGGACACACAAGTGCCATACAGTCATGAGAATCAAAGAAAATAACGCAATTCTTTTTCTTTTTTTAATGAATTTGACTCTATATCAAAAGGAGGCCAAATCCAGTCAAGTCTCTCACCTGTCCTTTCATGTTGTTTCACTCAGAGTTTTCGAAAGGTTCTGTCTGTTTCCAGGAGTCTTGTCTAGGGATGTTAGAGGCAGGCAGGCAGGCAAGCAGGTGTGCAGGCAGGCAGCCAGGCAGGAGTGCAGGCGAACAGGCAGGCAGGCGGGAAGGCAGGCTGACAGTCAGGCAGTGTGGAGGAAAACACTTCCTTCATCAGCAGGCAGGCTGAAGGAAGTGACTTCTTCAGATCTGGGTGCTATTAAAAGGCTTGTGATCTGCGTGAGTGTTTACCTGCTCTTACAACACTCGCACTCGGGCTGTGTGGAGCGCAGAAGATGCAGGCCCAGCCCCTTTGAAGTTGATCCTTTAGTCTGCGGCTCCTGGTAATTGCACACACTTTCTCTTTCTCTCTTTTCCGCTCTCCATCTCTGTATCTCTCGCTCCCGCACACTCACTTGTGCAACCCCCCCCCCCCCCCTCCTCTGTGTCAGTCGTGCTCTGTGATCTTGAGCCCTCCACATGCATCCTGTGATCTGGGCCTGATGGCTGGACTCTAGAAAACCATATCCATTGCCAAAACAATTGGGCTTTCTATGTGTTTTGTGTAATTTCAGAAAATGAGCCAGAAGTGAATGGATCACTTTGAAGCATCAGCAGGAGTTGCTCTTTCACAGACGACAGCGAGAGCAAGAACTCTCTGAGCAAGAACTCTCTCAGCCAATCAGAGAAGGCCTACACGATGTTTACGCAACGTACAGCTGTGTGAGGGGTCGCCCAGGGTGCACTCCCTGCCTGACTTTAATGATCACATTTCATGTCCATCCTTTGTAATTCACTGAAGCACATTTATATTACCATAATTGAAAAGTGGAAGTAAAAAGCAACAGTAACAACCGGAGCATAAAGCAGCCATGTTTAAAACGCCAGATGAATGAAAAAAGGGGGGAAAATGGAGCTATTTGTTTATGCACTTACTTTCTGTCGATAAAGGAGCCATAATGACACTTGATGTAAAATATTTTCTTTCTTTTTTTCTCCGTTAATTCATCCAGTGACAGAGACATGCACAGCATTGAGCTCAGCAATGTACCATGCAGAACACCTGTGTATTATAGTAATTACTTTGATTACACCTTCCATGGGGTATTACAATAGAACGCAAAGAGCCCTCTCAAAACCTGTAGTGAATTTCAATGCCGACCAAAAACTGGAAAACCGGAAAAAAAACAGAGGGAAGCTATTTTCACGAGCCCTCCATCAACAGACTTGTATTGGTGTGCTCAGAATTGATGTTGTGGGGGAGAGAGAGAGAGAGAGAGAGAGAGAGAGAGAGAGGGAGAGAGAGAGAGAGAGAGAGAGAGAGAGAGAGAGAGAGAGAGAGAGAGAGAGAGAGAGAGAGAGGTGTTTTTGAAAGTGTGGTGGCAGGATGGAGGTGGTTGTGAGAATAGGAAAGCAGCAGAGATGCGTGTCAATGTGTGAAGTGGAGATGGCTACTGGTCTGCATCCATACCAAGACCAGTCAGAGGAGCCTCACCTGTGAGGCCTTTCTCTGCGTGACACACCAGGTGTCTGATTCGGGACAAATGCTCACAAACAGAAACAACATTTCCAGTGGGACCACACTTGTGCTGTGCGGATTCCCTTACTCTTCTAGGAGAGGGCTTCAAAAGACCAGACTGACGGAGGGAAGACAAGGGGAGAGGTATTGAGCTGTGTCGGGGACAGTCAAGCAGTCATGGGCATCGCCAGCAGTGTGACACGAGTCAGAGAACCCACAAGCCCTAGCTTTGTATTATTCCAGGTCTGCCATGTAAATAGGCCTTCTGCCTCTCATGCACGTCTAGACAGCATTTGAGATTTTTCACTTGGGCTCTCCTCTGCTCTCTCTGTTCCCCCATGCCTAGTTAAAGGGCAGATTTACTGTTTTCTGACAGACATGTTGAGAGTATGCTTTATTAGAGGCACATATGGGGAACAAGGATTTTCTCTAAAGGCAAAACAGACATACTGTACAATTATATCGCTCTCGTGGCCCCAAACCTCATATAAGAATATACAACATCCTGTTTTTTTTTACTGATGTATTACGCCTATGGCCTGCTGCATATTAGCCCAGTGTTACAGGGTACAGTTGGCTGGTAGTAGGCCTTCTATGCTGTTTCCTCTCTGGAAGAAAAAGATAAGAAACACCACACTCCTTTTTGCTACAAAGAACAGGGCTGTGATGTGTCGGATAAGAGCACCCAAGACAAATAAATTGAACTAACAAATGCTGGAAATTACACAAGACACTTCTTTCCACATATATGGAAGCAGTCAATGGATGTGCTGAATTGCTGCGGTGTGCTGTATTTATACAAGGTACATTCACTTCTACCTTTGGATAGTAGTTAAGGCTGACAGATGGTAAGAGCTGAAAAGAGGGCTGGGGGTGTGTGTGGAGAGGGAGAAAGAGAGGGAGATGGAGAGAGGGAGAGAGAGAGAGGGGGGAGAGATAGAGAGGGAGAGAGAGAGAGAGAGAGAGAGAGAGAGAGAGAGAGAGAGAGAGAGAGAGGGATGGGTTTGGCACAATGTGAAAGAGAGCAGGAGGATAAAGAGAGGAGACAGGGAGGGCGGGCTTCTCTGTCTCTTCACCTGAACCTCAGCCTCGGAACTGACTCAACCTCAACTGAAGATTAAAGAAAGGAAGAGGAACTGAGACTCCCACACATCTGTCTTCCACACACACACACACACACACACACACATACACACACACGGACACTTACGGTTCATTTATATTTGGTGTTTGGTAAAAGACATTCCTATACTTCTAATTAGGGAGAAGTCACTCAATAGTGATGGGATGCCCACTGTCAGAAAAACTAAGATGTGCTCAAACATTATAGAGTCTTGAGGAAAACAACATCCTCTCAGAAAGATGGAAAGCTTCAAAGAAAAAGACATAAAAGTGCATTTTGAAGCATCCAGTTATCAATACCGGATTCATTGAAGAATTTAATCAATAAATGTCCTATTGCATTTCAGGACATGCCTTTGAAGTAACCAGTAGGGTTGTAGTGCATACTCCTTCTTTAAATTGGTACTTCAGAGGGACTTCTTCTGTACATACTTCACAGTATGTACAGAAGAGTGAGGCTGTATCACACTTCATCACCTTGCACTTCCCTTGGTTTCTCTCACGCACATCAAACACATGCAGGATCAGTTTGGTGTTTGTCTCAGTCTGAAGTTTCTATCTCTTTTATACCAATATAAATGGATACGCGTGGCTTACTCTATGTACATGTTTCTATGTACATGTTTCTGAAATAACACAAACAACCTGACCCCTGGGGGTGTTGTGTTTTTCAGACTGCTGTGGTTTCTTATATATATATATATATATATTTCTTTTTTTTATAACAGGATACTGTATAATTGCACAGTTGCAGCTGGCAAAGCAGAGCAAACTTTCCGTGGCTCAGGCATTTCACCAAGCTCTGTGTACACTTTGTTTCTTCAGGTGGAAAATTGTCTTCCACATGCCCAACAGGTGGACCGATTGAGAGTCCACATGACTGTCATCTCGTATCGCAATCAGAGAACAAACTTTCCCCCAAAAATTCTTCCACTATACAATCACTTGTAATGTCATCTAAGCAACATGAAATTATAGGTCATTTCAATTGGAATTTTAATGTGTTTTGCTTGTTTGTGCTACCAGGTGTATCTCTATGATTGCTGTGGTGCCGTAAAGGATACATAAAAAAACGAGTCAGTGTACGAGTTCAAATTAACGGAGACTCATAACGCAGTAAACCAAACAGTATGTTCGGTAGTGAGGAGAAGCCTTTGGTCACTTTTACAATCTTGCCTGCCAAGGCAGGAGGCCTTAACCCACCTCACACCTCCTGTCTGTGTTTCTCACTCTAGGGCTACTTCCCACAGGTGTGTGTGTGTATGTGTGGTGTGTGTGGTAAAAGGTGAAGCGAGGCCTTTTAGTTTCCCCTCTCTTTGTTGTCTACCTCTCACTCAGTCAAGCAAACCACCCCAGCACCAGAGGTCAGACACACCATTGACTTTGGGAGCTTGTAGATGTGTCAGAGTGCATGCAGGCATGCTCCTGAAGAGGGGGAGGGCGGAAGAGGGGAGAAACAGAGGCAGAAAGAAACATGAAATGGCCTGTTTGTTGTGGAGGTGCCGGACGGAGATGGCCCTTCAATATGTTGTCCATATTATGCTCGTTCTGGAGAGAGAGGCAGTCCAGTGGAAATAAAATGACCCTTTAGGACTGCCTGTCACATGACATCTTTGTTTTCAAGACCATACAATAGGCCATAACTGCTCTCTGCAATATTCTGTACGTGGGATGTATGTCTATATACGTTTCCACAAAGTATTTCATATACATGTATCTTCATGAGCGGATGCTGATGTTACCTGTTTTATACAGTACTGACTTTTCTTGAAACCCAAAGCTCATCAATGTGAGGGACAGTCAACAAAGCACTCTGACATTCTCATGTTGAGGCTGTCCTCACGTCAACTGGCGTTTCCTTCAGCTTGCATGTCACATACAGTGACAACGCATCAGACATGTGAAAGATGTCCTCACACCATCCACTCCCCCTCACACACTCTCTCACGCACACACACACACACACACACACTCACCCACCCCCTAAACTGAGAATATGTTCAAAGTCAAATCCCATTAGCTCAGTCGGCCTGAGAAACACCACAGATATATTCAAAACATGTTTTGGACTGGCCCTTTTTTTTTTTGAAGGACATAAGCAGCTTTACTTCTCCCAACAGTTGAAGCAGATTTTCAGTGTGATGGGGTTGTGAAGCGAGTTGTTTGAGGTTTGACTAAATGACTCTGGGATCAGGGCTTCTATCTGGTGCTGCGGTCACTTCCTGTCAACATACAGATGCAGGCAAGGACTGATGGGTAAAGTACATGGAGACAGTTCCTCCATGTCTTCTCTCTCTCTGTCTCCATCTCTGTCTCCTCCCCCCCCCCCCCCTCTCTCTCTCTCTCTCTCTCTCTCTCTCTCTCTCTCTCTCTCTCTCTCTCTCTCTCTCTCTCTCTCTCCTCTCTCCCCCCCCCCCCCCCTCTCTGATCTAAAATGGTGTCCAGGCAGGATTATTGCCAGATTACATGCGTCAGAGTAATTAGGACAGTGACATCAGTCAGGTTGTGCTGAGGCAGTGTACAGCTGGGGTGGGTGTGAGGGGTGGGGGGGTGTTGGGTCTACTGTACGGATCACCTTCTGAATCCTGCCATCCCATCCATCTGGTCTCTAACCCGGGTCTTAGTCACTCATAACATGGATGTGCACACCTGTTTTTCCAGGACTCTGATAGTTTTCCTTTTTTCATGGAGTTGTTGAGGCCAATGTGAGAGGGTGTTTCTGACTGATATGGACCACCACTGGTTGTTTATCTCCAAGTAGTCTCATTTCAAAACAAAGTAAGGCTTAATCTGATTAAACCCCTCTCCTTTACAAGCCCATCTCTCTTCTCAGTTCTTCCCTACTCAAGCAGCATACAGAGTCTCTCCTGGCATAATGTTTGACATCATCCTTCTGTGATGTATTCTGGGAGAGGAGGGAGTTGATCAGCTGGTGAAAAATGAACTGATGAGAAAAAAAGTCGCAATTGAGTGTCCCAGCAAAAACATCCATAAGCCACTTATATGGATAAGCTAAGTGGTGAACCCTACTCACTCGTTTTAATATGGGCAGCCGTTACTCAGAGGGGGAGGGGGGGGGGATAGATATGACGTCCCCCCTCACAACCCTTCATTAATCTTAATAAAACAATTGACCCTTGAATAGCTTAACCATGGCCCTTACCATTAGGCTGCATGACCGGAGCTTTAAATATTAAGCAGGCTTTGCAAGATTTGATAAAATGTTTGGTAAATGGCACCAGGCACTGCGAAACTCCTGTGTTCTACGTGGCTCTGTTGCTGTAAATGATAGATATGTTTTTATAAGGCAGAATGCTGTTTTCAGCAACATTGTGGCCTCTGCCTTTAGCTTGCATGATTTAAGGTGGCAGATACAGGCAACCCCATTAGGCTTTTACCTTTGAAAGTCAATGCTTTGACGTAATACGCAGCCTTATTTTTACGATTTGATAAGATAGTGACCGCACCATCTTAAATGCTTAAACATCCAGAAGACCACCACGTTTGTGTTGCACTTTAAAGCTCTTCTATTTTTGCTCTGTAATCTCTTTAGGTAGCAAACCTCTGCCTTTTCTACTGTGTAGAGCACAAAATGGAAACAGTACATCGTTTTGCTGTGATTAAAATTTGTGCTGAGCTTTGAAGCTGGCGCAAGTGTCTTGTGCTGAAGTGGTCTTCCTCTCCTCGTCTGGTAAAAATTGAAACCCTTTTCATCTCTGAGGGCTTAAAAGGTCAAAGGAACACCAAATAACCCTCCCTGTTGTGTTTTTTTTTAGAAGGTTGTAACAAACTGCACCTTTGTCGGACGTGGCCTCTGTCAGGACATGTCTAGGGGGGCCTGCGGGTGAGGGAGGGAGCGCCCTCGAGTTCAGGCTTTGGAGACCCTGTCAAACTCAAAATGGGGTCTGCTTTATTTCACCCCCTGACCCCAGGGCCTGAAAAGAGCCACGCAGGAAAAACAGAGAGATATGTGATACATCAAGCCACTGGTGAAACTCCTGTGTGTGGGAGATGAGGAGTCCAAACTGCAGAGTTAGCAGAAAAGAAACATGAAGGGGTTTATTGTTGAGGATTTTCTTCCAAGATTCCCTGTTTGTGCAGGCTTCAAGGTTTCCCCAGAAGTGTGATGGATATTAAGCGGATATATCTATTGATTCTAATTTCCTCGTCAGGAGCTTTACCAAGGACAGTAATACGAAATAAATAATCTTGTTTACCTCATTCGAAATAGTGAGAGGCTTGTTGTCAGCTTTACATACAATTAGCATCTTGACTTTCATTGTGATTATTAACATTTTTTCATCAAATTTGTTTTTGTGAGTATGTAAGCTATTTTATACTTTGAACAAACAGGTCAAATACAGTATAATAACTTCTTTAAAGAAGGACTAATATTAATGAATTAACGCACAATTGGAAAATAGGAGACTTTAGTTGTTGGATCATGGGTTTCAGAAAAATACATTTGAACATTTTTAGGTTCTCTTCTGGCAGTAGAAAGGGATGAGATCTATATACCTTTCATGATGGATTCAGATGGTTCGCAACATTGAATAAATGAAATTGATTGACTTGGAGATGTTGCTGCACAGCCAATCAATCTGAAGAGGACAAGCCAGGGGGCGTGTATGGAGATGTGGGCAGAAAGGAGCCTCCTATTGTGTAGGGGCTCCCATGTCACCCAGTCCTTGACCTTGGGGGGCCAGCCCCAGCACTCAGGCCTGGGTGAGAGGGGCCAGGGACCAGGGCTTGGGTGCTCAATATCGGAGACCCCAAGCTTTCAAGCCTAGGGTTGAGAGGTCAGCATTAATGCTCAGGAGTATTAATGAGTGACCTTCGGAAAATGGTGATGGGGGAAGAGGGGGGAGTGGAGGGAGGGGGGAAAGGCAGAGAGAAAGCTGTAAACCCTGGGAGAAAGGAGGCTGAGACCTGTTTGGCCAAGATAACGGAGATGGGCTATGAAAATGCATCCATCACCAGAGCACTAAGCCGGAGCCTTCTTTTGTGTGCCCATGTAGCCCCTGTTGACTGAGAGGGAGGGAGGCAAAGAAGATGGGGGAGGGGTGGGAGGAGGGACACACACACACACAATCTGTGGAGGTGGAAGCACGGCTTGGGTGGGTGGAGGAGGAGGGAGAGAGGGAGTTGGGACTGAAAGGGGGACAGACTAAGGGAGGGAGAGATAGGCCAGACGAAGCAAAGCCAGTCCAGAAGGGGAACACTCCATTGCTTATTCAAAAGGGGATGCAGATCTCGTCAGAAGATAGAGGCCCACCAATCTTTCGAATAGGTTGACTTGGCTGAGCTGCAGCCAGATATCACACGGGAGATTTCTAATTTAGCCAGCCAGCGCCTGACTGGTGTCTTTCTGCTGGAGGGCTGTGACAGAGGGGTCTGGATGAGAAGTGGGGTGATGAGGAGGGTGTGTGTGTGTGTGTGTGTGTGTGTGTGTGTGTGTGTGTGTGTGTGTGTGTGTGTGTGTGTGTGTGTGTGTGTGTGTGGGGGGGGGGGGGGTATATCTGAGGTAAGACAATAGGGGGGTTGGGGTGAGGGTCATATTGAGGAAAGGGGGGCAGGGAGGAAAAAGAGGAGGGCTGTATGATCAAAGAGGTCAAGACTCATCTCCTGGTCTGTCTGTGGAGGGTTAGTACATATTCCGAGTGGGGGAAACAAGGGCAGTTGCCAATGAATGATGTCTGGCTCATGCCATACTATAATAGCGCACTTACATGCTATTCTAAAAAGGTTGCATTTGCTAGCAGTGCTTGCAAATCTCTATGCTAACGTGTTAATCAAGCATGTCTCACTATGTTCTTGTTATAGCTTTGGTGCAAGTGTATTAAGAACAGCATTATGAATTATTTTACAAAACTTTCTCAGACAATACCTACATCTTTTTTTTATCAAGGTCTGTATGAGTACGTGGTTTGCATCTCTGTTTAAGTCCCAGTTCAATGACATCTGCTGGAATCTTCTCCTCCTCCTGGTACCTTGACATCAGACACTCTTTCCCTGTCTCAGTGCCTGATGGGGGCTACGCACATTTTCACCCCCCCACACACACACTGTCATGCACACACTCCTCCCCCATGTCACTGCATGTATTGAGGCTTTCGTGAGGAACAGCTTGACACACACGATCAGCTTGACAGACAAACAGACAGGATGAGGACACGAGGGGTGGAAAAGAGAGGACAGGTGGCATGGGGGGGAGTGAAGAGAGCAGGGGGGGGGAGGAGAGGTGATTTCTTAACTTTACCTCTCTCTTCCTCCCTCCTTTCGCTTAATCTCTCTTCCCCTCTCTTCCTCTCTCTTCCTCTCTCTTCCTCTCTCTCTCCTTCCCTCAGGGTTTTTAATTTTCACCAGTCCGTCACATAGCTTGTGTCCGTTCTGGAGACAGATGCACCAGGGGCGTTTTAGAGTGCAGTCAAGTATACATTATTCATATCGCTCCACAAAGGTGCTCATTAAACTTTACATGGCCAATGCAGCAGACAGGCCCATATTGGACATGTTTCTCCCATCACAAATGTCACAGTGGATCGACAGAACAGTGAGATGGGGTTGGGGGGTGCTGGGAGATGCTGGGTGGCTGTTGTGTGTGGATGGTTTTGATTTGAAGCTTGAGGAGAATCTCCCTTGTCTACGGGGGACCTGGGAACAACAGACAGGACTGGAAAGAGCCAGAACATAGATGCTGAGATTTATTTGCGATTGCAGTTGAGTTGAAATGGAAGATTTAAGACAGAAATAATCAATATAAAAAATATTTTTTGTAAAAAACTGCATATAATTTGACAAATTTATAGCTTGCTTTAAGTAAAGAAAGTAAACATAGTCATCATTTCCAAATGTCCATAAAATAATGCCATTAGTTCTGTTCACCAGACATAACCCCAGACATCTTTATCTACCTCGTAAATGTTGTTGACAGATTGACCAGATATCCTAGCCTTACACAGCCCACACAACCTTCCACATCTTTTTATTTAGTTGTGTTATTGCTAGGCCCCAGTCCAATGGGATGGATTTTCTATATGTAAAAACCTTGCGCTACTGAGCATAAAGTGCATCAGTAAATCTGCCTTAAGCCTGGGGTTTCTTTCTGAGAAAACAAACAAGCTGCCAGAGAGAAGCCCTTTGGGTGAGTCCTGTATGTACGCATCTCTTAATAATACAACAGTTAACCCTCCTGTACAGTATATAAAGGCCCAGGCTGGCAGGTACAGTAAGCTGGTGGGACTAACAAAAGCTCTGTGCCGAGCCGAGTTGAGAAAAACACCCACACAGGGAAATGAGCTGTCATTACAGAGCCAGGCAAGCTGCTCTCTGTAGAGTCTCCCTCTCCCCACTCCTCCTCCGCTCGCCCAAGGTCCCCTTCGACTCATAAATACATAATTATGCCCACCGCCCGCCACGATGATTTCTGTTTTCATCAGCTGTCAAAAATGACCTGAATTTCCCATCACTGTTTGACCCAAATACAGCCCTAAGATATGTTAATCATGGCTTACATAACCGCTCGCTAACCTGCTTCCTCTAACCGACACTGTACGTCTCCAAAATAGCACCTGTCATCAATTGAAGAAAGTAAAAGGGAAGCAAATCAAATCAAATAACACAATAACAGAGATAAGGTATTTGCATCCATAAATTAACCTTGGCTGTGACGCCTCCCTGCTGTAGACGTGCCGAGCCAAACCCTTTTAATGTGTAACATGACAGGGAAGACAGGAACAACCGGAAAACGGATGATGTCCCCTGAAAGCTCTGACCTGAACTCATCGAGTGAGCGCTGGGAGAGAGGGAAAAACAACAAGTGAAGTGTTATTTCAACTACTTTCTTTTCTTCTTTCTCCTACTGGTTTTTAGGTGTTTTTTTTTTTTTTTTTAACAATGCAGACACAACAGAAAGCCACTGGTGATTAAATATGTATTTATGTAGATGTTGTCTGGACTGTCTCTAAGGACGAAGAATTTGAAACATTCTGTCTCTGCCAAATCCACACTTGCCTCCACAGGCTGCACATTGTGTACTCTGGACTGTACGTCCTGTACATGCAATGTACAGTAATGTACAGTAATGTACAGTATGATCTGAATGTGCAGCTGATTTGACCTCTTCGACTGAAACAGTCTTGTAGACCGAGAGTGTGTCATTATTCAACCCCACAACCTTCACAGGATGATTTCAAGTCAAGTGTGTTTGACATTCAAGAGGGGAACATGTGTATGTACACTTGAGGGCCAAAGAAACTGGTCCCTTCAGCTCAGAAGGGACCAGTAAAGAAACAACATAGTAAAGGCAGATCCTGCCATACAGACTGATGACATATTAGATGTTAATACTGCTCTGCTACACGCCCCTTTCTAAACGTCTAGATATGCATCAGTATATACATAACACAAGTGATAAAACCCATTCCTTTTAAAAACCCAAATACATTTAAGTTGTACAGAGCTGTACAGCCTGTGGATGTTTGTGTTTTGTCAGTATTAGCTTTACAGTACGGTTTAATCCAATGCCATTACTTTGTAAAAGTATGAGTGAAGATGTATTATCTTGCAGGAATATCTGATCTGTCTGGTGATAATTAGATACACAAAAAAGTCTGCTAATCAAGACTGATGTACACGCGTAGGGAGATTGCTGATAGCACAGGAAAACAACCGCAACAAGTAGCTGAGATGTGGGTTTTGTGATGTTATCTAATTAGCTCGTAATTATAACCGATCTCATCCTGTATCATTGCGAGCCAACATGTCCTGCAGCGGCATGTCCCAGCCCAGCTCTGCTTCCATCACCAACGCCGACTCTATTTTCCTTCTCTGCCTTTCTTTGCATAAACAGAGCCTGCAGTCAGACTCTCCTCTGATCAAAGGGACAAATCTATCCAGGAGCAATCAGGTCTGCTGAGCTAGCCGGCACTGCTGACATCTTCAGACTCTTTGATCAGAAATACATCATCTTTAGCAGACTGCCTGCCTGCTTGCCTGCCTGTTTGACTGGCTGCCTGCCTGCCTGCTAGCCTGCCTGTTTGACTGGCTCCCTGCCTGCTTGCCTGCCTGTTTGACTGGCTGCCTGCCTTGGCTGGCTGTGTCTGGGACCAGGAAATAGGGGAAGTGATAGCTCCTTCTTGGTTCTCCTCCTCTACAGCGTCTTCAGGCAGACAAGATGAAAGGTACCCCAATTATAAGTGAAAAACCCCCCACTGAACTGAGCCAAGCTTCAGGGTAACGCCTCGTCCTTCCCCATGTATCATCACCAAATCTCTATAGGCTGTCTATGCATGGTGACGGCACAAAGATATTGTCAATTTCTCTTTCTTTCCCCTTCTCCTTGGGTGAAATGAGACGTGGGTTGAGATAGTGTGGCAGTGCAATTGAGGTCACATCCGCGAGCACCCTCTCCCCCCCGCCAATTTAGTCACCGCGGTTCTAATAACGGCAGCATGTCGGGGAGAAAGAGGAGTGGACGTTTCCAACCCCCGACCCCTACCCATCCACCCACAAGCTCGGAGCTAAAGTGATTTTTTTCAATGTGCTTTCGGAGGAGGAGCAGGCATGTTGAATGATGGACAGGTGTGCCGGCATTGTGCTGTTCGGCTCTGCACTGAAGGAGATCATTGATTTGCATCACGGCCCGGCACATAAAACACTCCTCTCTCACACCCCCTCTCACACCTACACCCACATCCTGGAGTTCCACCCCTATGATTGCGCCACCTCCCCCTCAGTAGCCCACACCCGGTGCACCTAATCAAGAGAACACAGCTTTATCTCGCTTCCTCTCGTTTATAGGGGTGAGTGTTCTATCTCTCTGTCTCTCCTGCCATATCACCTGAGGTGACCTAGGAGAGAAAGCTATCACGACACAACCAGGTTTATACAAGTGTTGGTGAATGAAGTTCAAACCCCTCTATTCCCCTCCAGAAAATATAAGTCTGTGTCCATACATCTGCTTGCAATAAATCTGGGCCTATCATGGAAAACTTGACCTCCCTCCTTCCTCTCTCCCTTGCTGTATGAATCAGAGCTAAAACATGAATAAACCATTAAATGGAGAGAAAAAAAAGGTAATCGCTGCTCCGCTCTTGAAAAGACAAGGAAAAACAACACCATGGCTTGACGGAGCTACTTTAAGGTGTAATCCTCTTCACTGACAGCACCCTCCCTCCATCACCCCCAGTCAGCAGCATATCAGGTGTCTTTAAGCTCATCCACCTGTCAGTGAGCTCTTCCAGCAATTACATATCTGTCAAATGTCACCTCAGTCTGCTCTGCTCTACTCAGCACAGACCGGACCAAACCGGCAGGGTTATGTCAAGCAGTCAGCCATTACCCAGGCCCAAATGGAGTCGGCATTGTTTAGGCCAGGCGGGCTAGGAGGCTGTGGTATGGAACAGTGAGCAGGGAGCTGACTGTGAACGCAGAGCCAGGGTTAGGGTTTTTTGGAGCTGGAGGGTTGGAGGAGTGGGAGAGTGTGTGTGTGTGTGTGTGTGTGGGGGGGGGGGGCGAGGTGTGGAGTTGGAGGGGTTGTGGATGGCTGTAGGGGTGGAAGGTGTTGAGGGGTGGAGGGGGAGGAGGGCTGGAGGTGTGGAGCGCTTGGAGGTATGGTAGGGTTGGGAGGAGTTCAGGAGGTGTGGAGGGATTTGAGGGTTGCAGGGGTGGGAGTGCCTCATACAAGTCTTTTTCTTCCGTCTCCTCACATTTCTAAGAGCTTGTGTGGCAGACGGGGGTTTTGTTCACTAGTCAAGCCCTCCCTGAGCCTCCTCCTGAGCCTCCTCCTGAGTTTCATCCTGACTAACTGATGTGACCTGTCCTCACCAGTGTGTTCTGAGCCACCATCTCCACCAAGTACTGGAAAGTTAAACCAAAGTGCTTAAACTGAAAATACTGCGAGCGGTTTTCCAACGATCACATCAGAAAAGGTTTTTGCAGAACACCCCTGGAGAATCTACATTTTTAACCAAATACAGTGAAAGAGAGAGAACGAGAGAGAGAGAGAGAGAGAGAGAGAGAGAGAGAGAGAGAGAGAGAGAGAGAGAGAGAGAGAGAGAGAGAAGAGAGTGCCACAGCATCAGGTCTGTGTTGCCTTGGCTGTTGTAATGGCTGTTGAAACAGGCATTGTGGCATTGGCTGAATATTGTATCACAGGTGCGGCTCCGTGTTAAAAGCATGGGAGTAAAGATTTAATCTGGGTCGCTTCCCTTCTCTGGTCCATCACAGTGCTACATCTTCTCTGCCCTGGGATGAGGCCTCGGCACATTGTCAAGTATTAATGAAGTGAATGTCCCTGTAGGCCTTGTGTTTGTCAAACCGAATTACATACATCCAATCGGAAAGGTGGAGATTAATCTTTCAAATCCCTTCTAGATGTGTAGGATGCACCATACAGTCCCATGCTGAAAATAGCTCCCCTGACGTTGACTCAAACTGGCTTAGCAGAAACATTGTGCTGGTAAAGTTGACTGATATACATGGGCGTCTCAGGACCACAACAGCAACTAGCACTGTTGACAAGGCTAGACTAAGCCAGCAACTGTTGATTTATCCATTATTTATAACTATGCCATTTATTGTGAATTATATTGAAATAAAATGTGGGGGATGAATTATTACAGAAACAAACATATTTTGGAATTATTGAATGGTCAGGACATTGTACACAAGGTCCTGACAAAAGGACTTTTATAGATAATGTGCTTGGTTAAGGTGGCAGCTACTACTGGTGAAATAATCTTTTGTGGGTTTTATAACATATGCAAACTTGAGAGCTTTTGTTATAATCACAAGAAAATAGGACAAGTGTAAAAATACATCTAAAAAAACTCTTACAGCTCCAGTAAAGCAGTAGAACATGTTAATAGTCTTCACATTTCCTGCGAATGTGCCTTTTCACAAACCGCTTTGCGCGCCTGGCTAAGGCTTTTGTCCCATGTGGCGGTTTTATTTGGATGTGGAAAGAGAAAAATATAATTCTCAGTCAATTAAATGCCATTGATAATACAGGCAGGCAGCTGTACGAACGCCAAACAGGATCCACATTTTCGCTGGTTTATTGCAGGGATTTGGTCTACCATGGGAAAGCACTGGAGGTGGATCTGCAGATTTCTCTCCCCCTCTCCTGTGAGTGTCTTGCTGAGATTTAAATAAGCCTAAAGATTACTTGAGGGCCTTTAAATGCAAATTATGGAGGAGTGTGCAAAGCCCCTCCTGTAAACCTCAGCCTTATCGTTTGCCTCCCAGATTAGATCCTGTCTGGGACAGGATATTGGATCGCGGCCCCCAATAAGCTGCGGGCCAGGGGCCACTCTGGAGAGATGGAGAGTGTGAGAGAGAGGGGAGGAAGAGAGAGAGAGAGACATAGAAAGGAAGGGAGAGAGAGCAAGAGAGAGAGAGGACCCATGATGGATCTACGCCAAGGTCACTGGTGACTGTACTCACAATAAGCTAAAGATATAAAGGGACTTGGATCTTATGGTTTAGTAATCTGCGTATCATGTCTCTCTCTCTCTCTTTCTCTCTCTTTGTTTGTGTGTGAGTGTACCACCCTCTTGTCTGTTGGTGAAGCTCCACCAAGCTCCATACACCCAACAGAATAACCTTGGATTCCATCACCAGATAAAATGATTTTAGATAATAAAATAACTTAGGTAAGCGAAACTTCCCCACATCCCCTGCCCTGTGAAGGCAGTGTGAAGTATGATTGGCTTGTACTCTTTGTGAACCTTTTGCGATAACAGATGTTTGAACCGGCTTTGAAATATTGGCTCTGATGGAAATCCAAGGCCCTCTAAGCAGAGTATTTATGGTTTCGACATAAAAGGGTCCTGGCTTGTGGATACATTTATATTTGATTGGCACCACTTCATTACTTAATGATTTCAAAAGGCTGTTCTGGGCCTGAGTCCGAGCCAGGCAACCCATGACCCAGCTGAGCCAATGTGCTGAACAGGCCTAGCCTGACACATTCACTACACAGTCTTCATCCTCACAGTGGGAAAGTGAATCATACAGAGCAGAATAAAATAGAATAGAATAAAGTGGAGAGCGGAGGAGAGTAGAGAAGAAGAAAGGAGAGGAGGGGTTAAGAGAGCAGAGTGAATCCGTTTATTTATGCATAGGGTATCTACTGCTTCAATGCAACACTGACTGCTTCAAGATCAGACAGAGTTTGATCTGCAATCTGCACTGCCAGTGGCTCTGGTACTGTGCTTCTATCCATACTTTGATTTGACGCACTCTGCTCTCACATACATATGGCATGTAGCACACTGACGTCAGCCAGTGGCAACAAGAACGCAGCCTGCTGCTGCTGTCAGAGAACCACCCAGCTCAGGTCAAGGTCAGGAAGGGAAAAGTAGGTGATGGAGAGAGAGGGTGTAGGGAGACAGGGACGAGGGGAGAGAGGGAGGAGGGGAGAGGGAGGAGGGGAGAAAAGGGGGGTCTGGACTCATTTCCAAGCCCTCCTTTAGTCAACCAACCGTCATGATGCCTACTTGTCATTGCTCACACACACACACACACACTCAGACACACATCCCAGATGCAAGACTGATGTGGTAGAGGTCTAGGACAGGAGTAGAACAGATGTCACCAGAGTGTGTGTGTGTGTGTGTGTCAGGGTTGTTTGTGTGTCTGTAGCCTGACAGGTAACGTACCCAGCTGAAAGGTAACGCTTAGGTCTATTCCCACTGGGACTGGGAAAGAAGTGAGGGCAGGAGAGAAGGAGGAGGGGGGTCGCGTACTGGAGGAGGGGAGGGGGGGGAGTCGAGTACTGGAGGAGGAGGGGGGGGGGGGTCGAGTACTGGAGGAGGGGAGGAGGGGGGGGGTCGAGTACTGGAGGAGGGGGGGGGGGGTCGAGTACTGGAGGAGGGGAGGAGGGGAGAATCGAAGGAGGAGATGAGGAGAGAATGGGAGGGGTAAACTTAAAATCTAAAATATTCCTTACCATTGTCTTGTTTTATGGTTTTTAATATCTGTGATAGCTACTGAAACACTCTAATCACACCACATCCATACATACAATTACCACATAATTACAACCACTGCATATAAATTGCATTTGATTTCATATGAGCCATTGACACTTTACTATGATTACAGTTTATCTGTGCGATAAAGCATTGTTTGAAAATCATCCAACAGTGAACAGTCATTGACCAATTTCCCACGGTTGACTAGATGAACCTGTCAGTCACAGTCCCTGTGTATTCATGTTTCATTGATGAGGTTCACTGCTCCAAATTGGTTAGTGGTGTCATTCATTATTTATGCTACATCACACATAGCCCATGTATACTTTACATTTAAGTTTGCCTCAAATGCAGTTCTTTAGTGGACGAAGCTGTTGTTTTATGATTGAACTAGGTTAGGTAGCCATGTTAGCACACACACATACATACATATTCACACATACACACACACACACACACTAACCTCAACCATCCTGTGGGCTTCTGGTTCGTGAACATGACCCTTACTGGCACAACCGAGTTAAACCTCCATGAACTACGCAGGATGACATGTGACCAAGCAGCCGAGCAGATCCTCATACATCTCTTTGGCACGTCCGCACATCCCCTATAGAACTCACACATCTGACAGGTTCAAAGTCTCTCTCCCCCCCCCGTCAAAAATTCCCACGCTGTGGCCAACGAGGTGGTCGCCGCAACAGTCCCCAGTCTTGATGAAGGCTTCAGGACTCCATGCTGGAAGACTTCTAAGAGCTGGATCTACAGTACATCACAGGCATGTGTGTGTGTGTGCGCGTGTGTTTGTGTGTGTGTGTGTGATCCTCTGGATGCAGTGCCCCAGCTGTGTAATCCCAGGCAGTCTCTGAGGTTAGCAGGCTTGGCAGGCTGCACCACCGGGCTCCAGCTATCAGTCCCTCACTGAGGATGACATCACCCTCTGAAGATGCAGCCATTGCCAGGCACTGTTGCCCGTCTCTGTATGTGTGTGTAAGAGTGTGTGTGTGAATGTGTGTGTGTGTGTGATGAGAGAGCGGCAGAGTTTGTGCTACGCATATGATCACAATTACCTTGGAACCACAGGGAGACCAGGCAGTGGGCTGGGTGGAGGGACTCATTTGAACCTGTTATATAAGTCTGCAGGAGCGGTCTGTGATGAAGCTTCAAAGCTGAGCAAATATGTTGGCATGGAATAATCATCCCTGCTATCTTTCATCCTGTGGTGTTGGAGGAGGTTTGTTAATGGCTGTGTTAGGTTGTGTTTCTGAATTAGGCTCCAAAGGGAATGTTAGATGAGTGTACGAGTGTACATAACCTGGGTCTGTCTGTGGATGTGTGTGTGGAGAGGGTGGTCTTGTGAATGAGAGGAAGAGACAGAGAGCTTGCGTGAGAGCTTTAGAGAGATACAGAAAGATAAGGAGAAAAGCAAAGAAAGATAGCCCTGTCGACCGGTGAATAATGAGCCGACAGCCGTTATACAAGTTAGTAGTGGACAGTTCTGGACGTCATTTCTGTTGGGTTTCTGAGCAGATAAGTCCACAACCTCATCAAAGGCGTTAGCTCGTAATGTTGAAGAATCCTTCATTTGTTGTGGCAGATTTCATTAGACAGGACTCTTGTGAACATTTTTACAAGGGGGTTGCCTCGTTCTCAAATTACCAGCCCGGGAGAACGTACAGTTGATTTAGGTTGTGGTCAAAGGGGCCTGGGCAGCCCTGCTCTCAGCCTCGCTCCCAGCTCCATATGTCAGGGCTGGCGAATGTTTACAGTTCCCTTCCCTTGTAAAAGTCATCCTGCCTGACTTCCCCTCTTCTCTGTCCCTGAGGTTGTCCAGTGTTAACTACCCAGAGCTGCGTCTCAGCTCCCCAAAACACAGGAGACCCAGCCAGCACGCCCCGCAGGGGCGCTCGTAAAACCGCCTCGCAGGATATTGAAATAATGACCGTCGCTCCTAAAAAAAACAAAACACATGATATCCCGCTCAAATCATTTCCTCATGCATTCGCCCCGGCGATAATGAAATCTTCTGAGAACCTTCCAAGTTGTCTGTGCTGTGCTAATCTAATGTGAGCGTGGGGGGGGGGGGGGGGGGGGGAACAATGGCACACTAACAAGCCATCCGGGCACCCGGGACGAATCTGTTCTGTTTTCGCCCTCTCTGTAACAGTCGGGAGAGGGCAAAGCCAGTGAATTAATGGTTAGAAGATTTATTTGTTTGGTGTAATAAGGACTGTAAAACAGTAAGAGCTCTGTCGGGCCTCACAGTACCCTGCCCCAAGGGTACAATCAAATGTTGCCAGTAAATCAATAGAGCTGGAAGAGGTTTTTATAACCAGAGTTTAACACCAGCCTCTAAGTGCTCCAGGTGGCAGGTCATTTGTTCGTTAGAGCGACTTATCACAATAAACAACGGCAACTCTGATTGGGATACACCGGGAGGCTCACAGTGAAATGAAGACCAAAATCTCAGGTGGGCAGCGAAGGGCTAATAAGGAGGCTGGGCCGGACAGAAGTCTGGAGGAACTGGAAGATTAAACACCCTAATAACTGGACCCACTGTTTACTGCAGTACTGTACACTACAGCACGGAGATGCAGACTGGCTGGTTGGCCGACTGGCAGACTCGGGTAATAACTGATGGGCTGGGTCACCTTTCTAGCCAGACATGAATTCACTGATGCTGACATTCATCCACAGTAAAGTCAATTGGCATTTCAGGTGCATACGGTTGTTTCAATACAGTACTGTAGCTTTAGAGTACCTCAAAAGCACTTTGACTACAAAACAACTTTTCCAAATCAACTTTCACTAAGTACCTAAGTGAAGATTCCACAGGAAGTTTGAGACACAGTTCCATATTTAGTTGTAACTGATACTAATTAAGTTATTTTACTACTGTATTTTACTACTGTACTCTACTCTTAGTATACCGTGGGTTCCCAGCCTACAGTTCACACACTGTACAGCTTCTACAGTATGTCCCAAGACTGGATCCAGGAGAGAGAGCATGATGGTAAGAGCTAAGGACAGCATGATCCATTACAGTCCAATGGTGGTTTAAGTGACCACAAAGGCAAGTGTTTCCAAACCTGGGAAACTGAGTTCAAATTACATGAAAGACCTGAGGCACCTCCTTAGTGTAGAAGCCTTTCAAAGTTTGTAGCTCCAGTAAAAAAAAGTGTGCAGAGTGGAATATTATAATAATCTTATCAATTCAAATATTTGTGTTTGTTGGGGTAATTTACCACTCCTGCACAGGAGCATGAGCAGCAGCTGGAGTTTGTAATTACACATCATACATTCTCTCTCTCTCTCTCTCTCTCTCTCTCTCTCTCTCTCTCTCTCTCTCTCTCTCTCTCTGTCTCTCTCATTCAGATAAACTGCTGCATAATTCACATCTCTATTAGTTCATCAGTTACAGCGTAATTACTTTGTTGCATAACTAGCTTTTTACCATATTAAAAAGCAAGCCATCAAACAAATAATAAGCAAACACACCAAACGAGGTGATAGAAGAACCAAACAATGTGAGGGAGGAATGAAAAGTGAGGCTTTATTTGATGTTTGACGGAACGCACCCAGCCCCTTCTCCGCTATGCTTCCCTCATTCGCTTCACACCAAGCAGGCATTATCCTGAGCTCATCATCTCTTTATGTTTACCCTTCATTTCAACTCTTCCTCTAACTGTCTTCATGATTCATTACTGTGATTAATAAGCCTATCACGTGAAACAAAATGACGGCGACCGGTGTCCCAACGCCTTGTCGCCACCCCTCGCTTCTCCCTAAGCCTTCTTTTTATGATAATCATAATCCAGCTGCATAATGCATATCTCTGTGACTAGACTATAAATTAACGAGGAATGCGATTTCGATTTGCTATTATGTGAGATAAGAATTACTTTGTAATGGAAACAAACGGTGACAATGACAGAGGCCAAGTGTCAAAGCTGATTGGCCACTGAATGCTTTTCACCTGGAGTCACGTGACATCTTGATTTGTGTGTATCACACAGCCCAGGGTACAGGGAAAGAGAGTTCTGCAGCCCCCGTAACTGTCAGAGTGTTTCCATTCACACTGTCTAGACAGTGTACAGAACTGCAGGCCTTCATCTTCACACAATTCACATATAAACAAAGCTCCCATTTCTCTCTCCTCAGGATAATCCCTGACACATTTGACGCTGGGCTCTCGAAAGCCGTCAGAACAGCCTATTCAGCATTCAGCCAGTACAGTCCACGCACATTGCTGCAGGTCAAACCGCTGGTGATAAATCTGTACAAGTTTGGTCCTGGTAATGGACTCCAGAAGGGCCCTGCAAGTTAAACAGGGATGAGCAATGGAAACTGTGGCCAGGAGAGAAAGAGAGAGAAAGAGAGAGAGAGAGAGAGAGAGAGAGAGAGAGAGAGAGAGAGAGAGAGAGAGAGAGAGAGAGAGAGAAAGAGAAAGAGAGCAGCTGTAACCTCCAAACAGGCGTGTAGAGGAGAGGAAGGAAACAGCAAACGTTTTGAGGCCCAACTTGGGTCTATTTTAGGACTGGAGAGGAGGAAGGGTGGGGGTCCTGCCTGAAACAGTTGAGAAGCACATGTGAGCTGTTGACGAATGAGCGTAAAGACTGGTACTGCTGCGCAAAGACCAACAAAAAGAAAAAAGAACAGGGAAACAAGGGTTTTAAACCCACTGCTTGTACCAAAGTCCATTTAACTTAAGAAACATGTTTTTAATGTGGCTTTGTACTGGGTGTTTATGCGAAAGCAAGCATAGCTACACAACTGAAGCCTGAAAAAAGATACTGTATGTGTCAAGCCACTGTTGCGTAATCCCCCAGAGTGGTAGTTAGACGCGAGCAAAGATTCAGGGAAGGCAACGAGCCAATAAGTTAGTCTGTGTTTCTGCTTTTGTCATTACCAGTGTAATAAGGGTTATCTTTGGCTGTTGCGTCTCTTTTCTACTGCTGACCTCAGGATGATCTCAAACAAAACATTTTGTGTGGGACAGAAAAGTACAACGCTCCTCTGGTGAAACAATGCTTTCTTTGTGCATCTTAATATATTTGTCATTACTGCTGACTTTTATCTCAAACATATTGATTACATGGACTTTATTGATGGTAAATCAGCTACATGATGGATTAAGCATGCTAAGAGAGGGCTAGGTTCACTGTGATCAATACTGGTCTACTTTAACCATAGATTCTTATCACAGAGGTCACCTCAAAGACAGCATTGGATGTTTATATTTTAATCTTGCTTGTATTTGTGTTTAAATTCCCACATATCTTTTCCCATATGGACGAAATCCTCCAGCCTGGCTTATGTCTAGCAAAGTAAATAAATGATTGTGAGCCCAGGCCACTGAGGTTGCAATGTCAAAGGGCACAGAGGTCACCCGTGCTGGCTGTTAAATTAGGTTTGAGACACCATACACTCAGTTCTATTGGATTACAGGCCTCCATGTGCCCTACAATGTGGACACTGAACTAGAGAGGGTTTCACTGTGGTGTTGGATGTGAGATGCTTGAAGGTGAGGGAATGATTCACCTTCTATGTGCATCTGACACTGAGATCTTCAGTGAACTGGACCCTCGATGAGTCAGAGTTCAGAGGGTATTGTAGAATGTTCAGTACTTGTTTTAATCATTTTGATATGGTAGCTGTGCTGTATGTGATGAGGACCGGGAAAACCAACACATTACTCTCCACAATGTTTTTGATGTTTTGCTTTTGTATGACACATTCTGTTGGGATAAAATGTATTGTTGAGAAGTTAAAGAACTTTGGCTGTGTACTGTCTTTGGGTTTCAGTCTATAGGTAACCCAGAGGGAGGGAATCTCATCTCAAACATTAAAGGGACTTCAGAGACACTTGAAATAAACAATTAGACTTGGTTCAGATGGCTCAAGTGACAATATTCTCCAATAATTGGAAATGATAAAGACAGGGCTTTGATATGACGCAGAGGCTTCAACCTTCGCTTGAATGCAGGATGAACAAGAGACAGAAATTTCACTTTAAAATCTCAGTCTCATTATAAATCCTCCCCACAAAACATTTTTGTAATGCTGTATTTGGATGAATAAACAGCTATTTACGATTTGGCACAGAACATATACACTGTGGATGTCTGACATCAACAAGCCGCCAGCTCTTTCAGTACATGACAGAAAGCAGGGAGCCAGCAGCTTCTCCACTGGAAATTATGAATATAAAGTCATGCATTATAGATTTCCAAGTGAATTTATTCATTCCCCGGCAAAACTCGGAAATGTAAGCCAGGCCAAATCAATGAGGTATAGTTCATCTCTGTCCACCTAATCATTTGCTAATGGCTACTATCAATTGTCTGCCTACAGCTTGTACACCCAACACTGTTGCAATTAAAGTCAACCAGCACATATTGTCGACCAAAGGTGGTTTAGCATTGAATCTCAGGTTAATTCATTGATTACTTTCTGCATGGCGAATTGAATTTATTCCACATCATCAGTCTTGTTTATTTATTTATAATCATACTGTTGTTTATAAAAAATGTAAAGCTTTTCCCATCTCTCTGATGGGTGATCGTTTTGTTGTCTATCAGAGAAGGAATCAGATCTGTTTATCTCCATATGAGTTTCTGAAGGTTCTTTTTTAAGGCCACGCTGCGGGTCTCAATAATGTCAAATACAAAAGAGGATGAAAAAGATATTTAAAAAAAGATCTTCAGAAAATGGTTCGAAACGCAATCTGTGGGTTACAAGCTGTAGGCCTTTGTGGAAGGTGAACTGTTCACTGGATACTCTAGAGGACAATAAACCACCAGCGCTCACTGGGAAGAACAGCTTGCACTTTTAAGGACGCTTGGACGATTTATTTATTTATTTCCTTATTTGCGCCTCAGTCGCTGCAGTGTCAACATATACAACACAGGGAAAGGAGCGTTCACTTTCAGGGTGTTGTTACTTATTCATCATGCCCCCGAGTCTTCTTATCCATTCCAGAGATTATTTCTGTGTTTCTGTCACCGTTTCCCTCCGTGTTTTCATAAAGACAGTCATGCCAGTAACCACATAGTCAGCATGAAGAGGAAGTCAGCCCTTAGCTGGGGATGCAATGTGTCAGGTGCCCAGGCTAGAAATCCATATAATGGACACACAAGGAAACGGGGGGAAAAAGAACGAAACAACAGTGAACAGCCTTTTTGCATTTGTTATCCAGGTCAAGCTGTGAAACATACATAATGCCGAAGACACACTGCTGCTTATTTTTGATATTATTTGTCCCCTCAATATATGATGGTAATAGTGTTTTGTACTCTCTTTTGAGCTACTTTATGTGTGCTAAAATGACGCAGGTACTCAGGAGGGGCTGACTGTGTGTAGCACTCATACACTGGCTTATAAGATCCTAAACTCTGGCATTGATGTACACTAATGTACTCTCTGAGGCCCTATGGGAAGACCTGTCCACATCATCTCTCCAACAATCCTATACCTCTATATCCCACACCATACCGCTCATAATAAAAATGACTAGCGCCGCTGAGATGCGGTTTAGCTGCTTCCTGACCAACACTTATTCTCCATCAGAGATCCCAACCCCCCCCCCCCCCGCCGCCCTCCTGCCCCCCCATCTCCACTTTAGCTCTGTCTTACGTTGACATCCCCACCATCCTGGGAGCTCAGAAGGGTCTCATATCAGGTTCCAACCATCCAATCTGATTGACAGAAATCCCGTAGAAATGCCTGTCTGATCTGGACAGCCCCTTGAGCACGGTCCCCCTTTGGACAATTCCTGCACAGCCAGAGATCCAGGGACCTCATATAACAATACGGCCCATAGAATCAATCCCACAGAGCTGTGTTTGAAACCCCTGGCAGCCATTGATCAGGGATTTGATGGTTCTTGGCCTTTCATAAATTGCAACCTTTTGAGTATTGGCATGCCCAGTCACTAGCAAGGGTAGCAGAGGCTTCTGCAGAGGGATGTGAGAGCTGGGAGTCCATGTGGAGCTAACAAAACCATGTCACAGGTGTCAATACCACGGCTCCTTATTGACAATTAGACCACTCCACACCCTGAGATGAAACCAGAGATGACAGAGGGCTCTGGCTTTGATCTTGACCCCAAACCTCATCCTGGAAATATGTAATCCTGGCCGCTCAGGGATGTGCTACAAGCCTGGCCGTAAGACATCTATTGGCTTAAAAACCACAACGTCTATCACTCCTTCGACCAAATACTTGTTTGAAGGACGTACGGGAGCAGAGAAAGTGGGTAGTGTTTCTTCTCTCTTCGGTGAGCTGTCTTGCCCCAGCCACAAAAGATGGCGTCCGTCTCGTGTTGTATTTTACGTGGTTGTGTGCCAATTGGCCCAGATGGACATGGAGAATATATAGTAATGAGTTTGGTGTGCATTGTAGTCATTCTCCTGCCATGCTCCAAGTGGTGTGAGGTTTCAGGAGAAGGCAGCAGTCAGAGGTACTTTAGCTTGCTAAAATTGCCCATAAACAGCTCATTGTTTTAAGAGGCCAGACATGGTCATTTGATACCGGCACTCGACCGACTTCTCGCCCCCTAGCTATCCTGTTATTCCACTCTTGTAGCACACATGGGGTTCAACAGATGAAATATTGCCAGTATAAGGCAGGCACTTACTGCAGGGGAATATATATATACAGACACAAACACTGGGCCTTTTACAATGTGGGAGAAGTAAAAAGCTCAGAAAGAAATCTCTCACTGACAGGTAATCATTGTTAATGTTGCAATGCTTTTATTCTCTATATAACATCTCCTGGCTATAATTGAAGAAAAGGTCGTTTCCATTTCCCCATAGAAGACACACTATATTCTCCTTTGTAATGGCTGTTACAAATGCCATAACGAACAAACCTGACCAAGACAACCCAACCGAAAACAAAATCAACTTCAATGAAAGCACATCAAAACATCCGCAGAGAAGCTGTAACAAAGACTAACAGAACACATCGAAAACAGGGTAGACGAGCAGTTTCACTGATCATCCCAGGTAAAGGAGATAAAGAGCTCTCTTCGTATTTACTGCGTCCCCCACGCCATACATCTCAGCCCAGCACGCTCTCCCTCCCTCCACGGCGGCTGTAACGACCCGGTGATGCGTTCTCAGCATGTGTCAGCTCGCAGGCATGACTCGCCACAGCAGACAGCAGATGGTGCTCTTTGGGTAGGAGAGGCCCTTTCCCAGCCCTCCTGCTCAGCCCCCACCACCACACCATTCATCCCCATTCTCCCTCTCTGTCCTGGTCTGTCTGGCCGGCATGCACTGGGACTGCACACGAGCGTTCTCAGCCATCATTTACTCCAGTGCCGGTGAACATCGCTGGTCTCCACGGCCTTGAGCTTCATCCTGGGAGTTGCGGAGTGTGTATAGTTTAGGTATGGGATCCATAAGGTAGAGCTTAATGATGTGGTTTGGCGATAAACTGGTGCTGACTGTTGAGGAAAATTCTTTGTCACGCTCAGAAAAAGTGAGAATGGACTGAAGGATCCGGAGGTGGATGGTGTTATATAAGGCCCATATGGTGTCTATAGGAGATCTGTAAGGCTGCACACAAGGGACCTGCTCTCTCTCCTCTGCAGTTCGCCAAGCCCAACATGTCTCTCCAATGCAAATGTTTTAATATGCCAGAGTGATGTTGAGATCCAATCAGGTATATTGCTGTGATTAGATTAAAATCAGATTTTTCGTCAGCTCAGCACAAAGGTATCGGTAGTCAATTAAGATTGGTAATAATATGATGGAAGACAGTTTGAAATGATCCCTCCTACTAAAACCAATGACTGGCTACTTTTAAAAGGGTCACTGGCGTGACCTTGATTCACCAGAGGCTTTAAATATACAATCTGCTGGTTTCAGCATATGCAATATTTGTCCACGTTTGAAGTGAAACATCAATGAGGTCTGCCTTTCCTGTATGTCTGCGCCAGAAGGATCTCCACAGTGCCCATTCTCCCACACAATGGAAATCAATGCACAAGTAATTCACATATTCATTAAGAAAATGTGTCCACAGTTCCAAGCTATTTGTGAATTGGTTGACAAATTGTTCCCTTTTCGCGTTATTACTCTGAGTAAGTAGCCGGCGGCTTGATTCAGACTTAGACACTTTCTCCCCTTCAGTTAATAGTCCTACTTAATACTCATCAATCATAGCGGTCAAAATATATTGATTGCCGGCCAGATTAAATCAGAGTTATTCCACTGCGATGGCTATTACAAAGTACAGCCATTACAGTGAAATGCCTCTTGATTTAATATGTGAGAAGATGGCCTTGTTGCAGACTGCAGTGTGTGTGCGCACGGGGAGAGCACTGAGTACAGACGCTGTAAGCATCTTTATACAATGTTTGGAAATGAATTTCCGTCTCTGCTGGATGTCTTCTTTCCAATCCCTACCCAGAACTCTATTATAATAAATCAATGCATAAAATCAGCACAGGCTATTTGTCTGTGTATCCTGCCTCATCTGATGTATATGATGATGATGATGATGATGATGAAGGGGAGAATGACTGCACGGCGTGGTGTGATCACCGTGGCTCCTAGAGGTCTGTGTCATGAATGTAGTCATCCTCAAACCTTGTCACCAACAGAGAGCACCCACAGTGTCGCCTTATTTCAATACACTTTAACCACTTTCTAAAAAGAAGTAGCTGTACGCTTCTGAATTGTAAGCGCCGCAAAATAACTTTTGTTCACTTGGGACCTTCATATTTATGAGCGTGGTCTGGGGTTGAGGTCCAGAATAGGACAACGTTAAAGTTAAACAACAGTTTGATCAACTGTACTCAATCTAGTCCAGTTAGCAGACATGCTCTCCCACTCTGCCTGCTGCTGGAGTCTGCTGGAGCCTGACCTCCCGAGGGCAGCGGTGGTGATGGCTGAGGAAGTTGTGAAAGCAGTGCTGCGGCTGGTGAGGTAGCCTGTGAGTGCTGATCCTGATCCTCAGACAGGTGCACCGAAGACAACCTGGCTGCACTCTAACAGCTGGGACCAGTCATCACCACCCACTGGAGATGACATCACCTGACAAGTGTTTCACTGACTCATCTTCCGCTCACTTCCAACTCTCTGGTTGGCTGTTTCTCCGGACCTCTGGTCCCTGCTTCTGAACACGTGCAGGGGAACCTCAAAGGAGGCGCTGGTCTGGCTTGGCCCGAGGTGGTTTGAGTTGGGCGGGGTTCAGTTGAGGTCAATGCCAATGCTATGACCAAAAGGAGCGACTGAGGCAGGTGTTTCACGGAATTTACAGTCCCCGTCAGCTGTAATCGGAACCAGGACTCATTTCTAGCCAAGGTCTGGACCAGTCCTACACCTCCATGGCTCCAAAGCACCTCTTTCTTCCTGGCACCAGTGTAGCATTCTACCACTGAACACACAAGTGTTAACCTGTCTATCCCCTGGTTCTGTTAAATCACATTCAACCTACAGAATAGGACAATGAAACTATACCATTCTGCTTTACTGTCTGTGTAGGCTTGTGAATTAGAGTGTCCAACCCTGTCCAGGACAGAAAGCAGTGATCTCTTTAATTGCGTGGCATAAAACCCCCAGTATAATATGCTCACCCCACTCTTACAAAGGGCTGGTTTAGTGGGATCCCCTGGAGGTGACTGCATGGTGATGTGAAGAAGGAGGAGGAGGTGTCGGAGGGAGAGGGCAGCTGATGTAAATGAATGGGGCTCATTGAAGAAGTCGTAAAAAGGTATTAATTAATTTGGTAATTTATACATTTTCGAGAGAAGGTGAAGTGAAAGGAATATGTGATATGCCGTTAAACTGTCCAACATATCATTCTTATTTTAAAAGGTATGTAGTATATCTGGCCATAATCACAGAAGTGCAGGACAACGGATTGGTGTTCGCATCGGGTTCAGGATTCCTTGAATCAGGTAATAAGTGGGGCTGGGCCCAAGACCTGACGACTTACACCACCTGGATAAACAATCTCTGTGTTGTTGGTGCAAAGTTGACATTAGGACACCCCCAGCTCACATGCTCTTCTCCCACAGCAATGCGCCTAATCCTTGTCTTGAACGGAGGTGCTTCATGCTGAAACCGACGATGATGAAACTATTTAAGCTTGTGATGATGTTGATGAGGAAGGTTGCTGACTCGTCTGCATGGCTAAGTCTCCGAGGTGGAGTGATATCATGAGATCTGTGCTGAGTGCTCAGGATGACATCATCCTGCTCTTCCTCCCGGCAACCCTGCTGTCGAACTGAGATCAGAGGCTGTTTCTTTGCAGCTCGGCGGCCTGCAATACCTTTAATGCAACTCACTCTCCTCCCCAGCCGGAGAGGAAGGGAGAGACACTGGTTGTCTGCACACGCAGCCCAAACACTCCGGTTCATCTGCAGGTGAAGCCTCTATTTTGGTGCACAGCAGAGCAAAGCCGGGTACTGCACACGCGCGCTCACGCATACACACCAACACAAACACCTAGGTTTTTCTGTGTTATCGCACAGATCATACAAATCCTTGTACTACTTCAAAGAGTCCATGTAAGTCTACTACACTTCTTTTTTTACTTCTAAAACACTGTCTTCTTTTCCTCCTCCAAGTCTTGATGTACCGTACAATATGCAGTTAACTGCAACCCGGGCAGAATGCTTGCACTGTCCTTTTTTTTTTTTTACTGTTACTCATTATTCAAATAACGACAGGCTATTTCCGTCTCATAGGTTTAAGTCAATGAATATTTAGGAGCATGCCAGAGGCTTTATTACTGGCCCAGGGCCGTATAGACCACCTATATGATACGTGTTTCTCAGTTGTAGCCTAGTGTCCAGCCTGCCACTTGGGACTGGGCTTCATGAAGACAAATGGACACATGATCTAATTCCAAAGGTCTAAGACATGGGTGACTCCAGCTCTGGTTTCACTGCTAGACATTGCTTACCCCCCTCCCCATGCTGGGTCCCCCCCCGCCCGTACCACTGATACAATAATGATGACAAACCCTAACCAGTAAACAGCGCCAACCACTACCACAGAGGCCTTTTACGGCGCAATGAAAGTGAAGGATGAAGCATTGCTGTCAAACAGGGGAGCCTGCAAATCACCAGGCACACGTCCTGGATGGGGAGAGCTGTGCTGGCATTGAGTTGAGCTGTTTGTCAACAATCAGTGGAGGTGTCAATGTCATATAGAGCTGCAAATCAACGGTCACCAGCTCTCAGACCAGAGGGAGTCTCAGTCCTACACACTCAGTCCACCATTGTCCGTTCCCCCGCGAGAGCCGGTGCTACGATAGCTGTTGTTTACATTCTTGGCATTTACGTTTAATGCGATGAATAACAAGACTAAAATGGCGTACACTGTTGGGGAATGCCAGTAAAAACAATTTCAATGTTTACGACAGACTTTACAGCACTGCCACGGCCGGGTCAGGTCTTGCTTCTTTTCCTTCGCTCCAAGGTGCCAGGGCGGCTCGGAGCCCAGCGATGAAAAGGTGCTTTTCTTTTTTTTTCGTCTTTCTGTCGAACATCTGAGGCCTGTCTCCCTCTAAATCAAGCCCTCCCCCCAACCCCCCCTCACACACACCCACACACACACACATATCTAACCCCCCATCCCACCCCCACCAATGGCAAGAGGTGGCAGCTGTAACAACACGCGGACGGGAACTTTAAGAGGGTACATTGTCAAACAGCAGCGTCACGCATGCTGCCATACGAACGCGCCCCCCCTAAGTAGATTAGTGCGTCGTCGCCCCTCCACAGAGTACGACTTACACTGGTGAGTGGCGCAGGAGAGGGTGTGGGGGTTAGCGGGGGGCAGGAGAGTGGAGGTGGGGTATGGGGGGGGGGGGGGGTTGCATGTTGGTTTGTTTTATGAGGGAGCAGGAGACAGTGTAATGATCTCATTGAGACTGACTGGCATGTCCTCTCTGGCATTGTACAACACACACAGCCTCTTGTCCTGCCCATGAAATCAGTGCTCAGACGAAGGGGCCACGCTTTAAGCTGTGCCTTTCTCTGCCTGTGGTATTGTGCTGTAAACGCCATTGTGCATCTAAAAGGGATTAGAGCCAGGGGATGAAGAGCTAACGGGACACATTTAAAAACTTCTTTAAGTGTAGTCCATTGAGGTGTTCCAAAATGATATAATTTACATTTAAGAGTAAATTGTGTACCTTGCATGTGCTGCAACTGAGTTCTGTAATGTACGTCTCAAATGAATAACTAGCTATCATAAAAGCACATTGTCGGGCGCATTATATCTAGTTATCAATATTAAGCACAGGCAGGATTATTGCACTCAATCATTGATTGATTAATTGACTGATTGATTGAATAACTTATCACACCAATGCAAGATAAATCACCTATGAACATGATCGTGTTGTGCTGCCTGGTCAGTATGTGGCGTGTATATGTCAGGATAATGTCCCTGCAGTGTACTTGAGGACAGTCTGAAGGTGATACAGCAGCCCATACTGTAGGAGCTGTGTTTGTGTGTGTGTGTGTGTGTGCATGTGTGTGTGCATGCATCCACCCTGCAGACTGAGTCAACACAACACCCCACCCGGCAGACAGCATGAGGAAATGCGTGTTCCACTCTGATGACATCACCGTCTTGGCTAGGTAGCACAGTATTTTCAATAGGCTGGCCCCTGTTGCTGTGGGGAAAAATCCACCAATCCGTGTCCCTCCTTGTTAATGTATACAACACCGGGCCCATGAATGATCTGCGTGACATAGCTCCCTCAGCCTCATCCAAAAACAACATTATGAGATGGCTCAGAGACTACTCTCCCCTCTGTGGTGGAATGAATGGAAGCTATTTTAGGTTTCTTGCAAACGACGAGAATATTAAGCTGCCCATAAGGGGTCTAATAAGGCACCTGTGTGACAATGTTTGCACTGCGCTGTTTCACCCTCAACAGGTCTTTCCATTTCAAGACAGACATGTCTATAGATTTGTCCTCTACGGGACATGCTGTCTTTGTCCAATTTGTTTCAATTGTTGTTGTTGGAATACATGCAGCCAGATGGGGGGAGAAAAGGTATTTTGTATTCAGTCTATGATTTAACGCCGAGCAGAACCTATAGAAAACACAGAGGGAGAACTGCTGACAGGACAGCTTCTCATCCAAACAGTCCTCCCTTCCGCAGTCCATGAACAATACATGAACTGTGCTCACCATAAATCCTTGGCTGTTTTGCTCGATACCCATACATGACATAGGCTGAAGATCTATACCTGTCTTGAGATGTCTCTCTTTGCCCCCTCCTCTCCTCCATCCTGCAGTCCCCTGGTGGTCTCTTAAAGAGCAGTGAGCGGCTCAAATCCTCCTTCTCAGGAGGACGAGGAGAAAAAAGAGCACAAGAGGTCAGAGAGATAGTTTTCTTTTTTTTTTCTTCTGCCGGGGCAACACACAGGATGTGTCAGTGCCGTGTCAGTGAATGACAGTGGAGAGAATGACGGAAGGAGAGTTAGAGGGGGGGGAGACAAAGGGCAGGCCTCACATTGAAGGCTGCAGATCAATGCATCGGCAAGCTATGCTCCCCAGGCTGACACAGAGATACACACACACCGTAAACACAACCATGTTAAGGTTTCAGTTTGATGCCTAGATTGACCTATCTGAAGTTGCTCTCTGGAGACGTCCCGAATGTGCACGCTTGGACACACACACACACGTACACATGCGCGTAAACGAGCACACACACACAGACACATGCCCACACACACACACAAAAATACACACACCTTTAACCCTAATCCTGCTTCAGGAGCCCCCGTCAGAAGACCCTCCCATGCTTGTCTACTTGACGAATGGATCTGGGTAACTGTCAATTAAAATGAAATCCCATCTCTGGAGCAGAACGAGGAAGACATGTCCAATGAAAAAAATTAAATACAGCAAAAACACAATCCTATAGAAGACTCTCTCAGCTTCTGCCTGGCGACAAGGTTTGATTTACGCATTAGTCCTCAAATGAGCTATACATCAAACACACAACATTATCAGTGACTACACCTCAGAAGACTTCAACTTGATTTATTATAATTAATTAGTGAAATGCTATGTGTCGTCTAATTTATCATATTTGCGTCATTCAAAATCCATCATCAAAATCCACCTGGCAGCGGGGAATTTAGCAACAAACTGCTAAATCAGCAGGATTCAATTGGGTTTCTACTTACCCCCAGAGAGATCATTCCAAAGTCATTGGTAAACAATCAACACTTCTTTATCTTTTTGTTTTGTCTTCTTTTATTGGGGGGGGGGTTTAAAAGGTAATACCATGTGTTAAGGCCCCGTCCAACATCCACTACCTTAAACTGTGTATTTCCAGAGTTGTTTTGAATAACAAGCACACACTTACTGTCCTCAATACTTTATATTATACTACATTTGTTTTACTATAAACAGACAGGTTACTTTCAAGGATGTCTCAACAAACACTTGGCCTGGAACTCGACGTAGACTACAAATACCAATAACCTGTAACAAAGGTGGAAATGTAGTACTAAAAATAATCCAAGCATCATTAACTCAATTTATGACTCATTGTTATTGATATACCAAACTAATCTCACACACACACTCATACAAGTCAATACCTCTCCTTTTTTGTTATGATAACGCTTTTAGATGTTTACCTAGTACCAACAGAATGTTGATGATCTACACTGAAGGGCAATACAGTATTCTACATCACAATGGTATGGCCTCTACCACAGCAATTACATGTGAACGTGCAGCCAAAGAGTACTGTTAGTGTGTGTAAGATTTGTATCATTAATTTCCATTATCAAGCATGTATTAACCTTTTTATCTTGTATAATCTAGAGAGCAGTTTGTATCGCATATAAGTGAGTGTGATTGGGGCATTTCGCCTCCTGTGTTTCCTTCATTGGAGGCTTCATGTGAAAGTGCTCTTGGGGAGGTCCAGGCCGTAAATGTTCATGTTTTTCTACGCAGGCCCATTTATCAGCCGCTGGAGCTGCATAGCATTAGCAGGCGGTCCAATGAAGGAAATATTATGGTCCGTAATTAAATTTGAAATTAAGTGATATTTCATCTGCTCCCATTAATTAGAAAAGAGGACTATGAGATAATTATTTATTTCTAGAAATAGGATGTCACGTAATCCTTGACAAGGATGTCAAGGATTACGTGACTTCATTGGTTTTGGGGAGGTTATCTTGGTGTATTTGGGTAGTGCTTTGAGCGGATACTATCACAGGATCTCCATTCAACATGTGGGATGCATATCGTGAACACGGTGCAGAAATCCTGTCGAGTCTTTCAGAAGGGGAGGGTGTCACTCAAGGCCCCTTGCATTTGATCAGGTCATAATGATATTGCTTTTTTTTGTCCATCTGACAGAACGTGGTTCTCAGCGGTGATTACAATCAAAGCTCAGGCAAAAATCCCTTGTAAAGATGCATGAAAGGCACAGATTGCTACCACCCAGGGATTAGCAGCACCCATCTCCTATCTCCGTCCATATGTTTCCTCTAATGTCAAGAGGGGATATGGAGAATAAATACCTTTGGCCAGATACATGGATACAAATGCCACCCCAGAGTCACCTGGCCTTAACTTTGATCAGTCATTTTCTAGTAACAAGATTTCCCTGATTTCATTAAATAGTCATTTCGCACCTGAAGGCCCAAGGCTTTGTTGGAAGATCAATGATCTAATCACGTTACCGTTAAGCCAATTGGCTTGAAAGTCCTTTGTGATATCCCTTTACTGTTTTAATGACTTTTGGTTCAGATTAAACTGGTTTTAGGAACCAGGGATTAAGGAACACATTCACTGTGGAGGAAAAAGCTTTTCTTGATGCATAACTTATTGTGAATGAGTGGGGATTAAAGACTGTACACGCTTCCCTAGACATCCTCTGGTCACTGATTAGAACAGTTCCCTTAGGACATGGGAGTCATGCGTCTGGTGTTTCAAACCGGTTAGACCATCAATTGAAAGTGCATCCTTCATGGAATCCTTCTAGCAATTCTTCCTTCATTCCTTCCTTCCTTCCTTCCTTCCTTCATCCTTCCTACTTGCCTTTTTTCATCCTTCATCCGTTTGTCAGAAGGACAGTATTTCCTTCCACACTGCTGTTTATCACTCCATCTTGGCTCTATGGTTACCAGTGCTCCATGGGGTATGTATAAACACAGCTGAGTCAGCAAGACCACATCCCTAACAGTGCTGTGCTAATGACCTGTTTAGTGGTGATCATATGACTAACTCCAACTCTTCCAGCACCTCATTTGTTTGATGGTTCTATGATAACCTTGTTTACCTGCAGGCTGTCCTACACTGAGATGACTTCACCTAAGACTGAGCAACATTTTTGTAAAGGATTAGGCCTCTTTACAACTGCTTTGGGAGTTCAGTGTTTGGTAAGTGACACCAGAGGCATGCATTAGTCACAGATTGCTTTTATTGTTTCCCGGAGAAAATACGAAACAGTACTTACTTTCTAAAGTGGGTACAGTGGATGTTTTCATGTCATAGTAACACAAATGTGTGTGATGCATGCAAAAGGCAGCAGTGCACCTGTGGGCACACACACACATACACAAAAACAAGACTGACACAGATGCCCTTGCAGATGCAGAATGAGGTCACCCCCCAGAGAACTGCCACCGAGCTATCCATCCATCCATCTGTCTGGAGGCTCCAGCCCTAAGCCCTGGGTCCACCGATTCTCTCCCTAACAAGGCAGGGGTTTGTTGGGGAGGAGGCGTTTGAAAGCCCCTGGCAACACGTGCAACTCTGTCACCTCCAGGCACATGAACAGGCAGCTCTGAGAAAACAAGTAAATAAACACATTAAAGTGGTGCACAGTCACATCTGCCAGTGAGAAGGAACAACTCCCTGGCATGAGCCCCATAGCCCCGGCTTTGGGAAGGTTCTCAGAGGTTAATTATGAATCGGAGACATGTGGCAGAGCACTTTCCAAAGCTCTTCTCCCTGTCGCCATCTACTTGTTTTACTCTCTCTCTCTCTTTTTGGTCTCTCCCTCTCTCTATCTCTCTTTTTCTCTCACTCCCTCTCTCCCTCGCTCTCTTCGTCCCTCTCTCTCTCTCTCTCTCTCTCTCTCTCTCTCTCTCTCTCTCTCTCTCTCTCTCTCTCTCTCTCTCTCTCTCTCTCTCTCTCTCTCTCTCTCTCTCTCTCGAGTTGGTAATCTTCTGCAGCCTCCTCAATTATGTGTCCATAGACAGGAAGAGCCATTTACTCTAGCTTGAATACCATGAATAGCAACAACAGTGTTTCAGAAACACATTACCAAACACAATTAGAGCAGACAATGCTTACATAATCTGTCAGGCCTCAGACGCAGAGCTGTGTAAACACATATTTACTTTTAAATGAAGTTGATGCTATTTCTACTAGTCAAGTCCTTTCTCTCTGTCATATAATACAAGTGTCCTCTTCTGAAGAGTAATTTCCAATCTATGTAATTACTTGGCTTGGCAAGGGAAGACTTTTAACAGATAAGAAGTCCTTCCAGCGAGATGTGTACATTCAGTGTTTTATTTTGATTTTTTCACACCAGTGCAGTTTGCGGATTAACTTCTGTTGTGACGCTTCAGGCTACCATAACACCGGCTTGTTCACCTGGTCTGTGTGTGTGGGAGTGTGTGCGTGTCTGTGCGCGTGTATACTGCTGCTACGGTATGACAACAGTCTGATTTACTGTAGGCCATAGACTGACTAATCAAATGCCACAAAGAGAGAGAGAGAGAGAGAGGGTACATAATAGCTGTGTGGGTTAGGTATCCTCCCCTCTGCAGACTTCCCTTTCACTAAAACACTGTCAACACAGCCTCTGGCAGTCCAGGAAATAGGGAGTCAGGCAGTAAGACACTGAGTCTATTGCCTCTTTGTTAGAGGGAGTGTGGGAGAGGAGAGTCTTTGGGAAGTGAGACACGACTAAAGGCAATGAAGCAGATCGTATTCATGCTCTGGATGGGGCTTCCTTCTTTTATATTTGAGATGGTAGGTACTGTACATGAACAGTGTACGTGTTGTTTTCTTTAAAGCAACGCAGCTGACGTGTCTGTGAGGAATGGTGATGCACTGTGAAGATGATGGCATTGTGTTGCTGTTGTTGAACGGGACAGATTTGCTTCGATTTTTTCAAAATGACAATCTTGAACCCGCACAAAAGGGCTGACAATTAAATAAGTCAATCAGATTTAATGCAGATAAAGTGAGATTCACTACCATTCAGAGTCCTCTGAGTATTCTTACCTCTTACGGTGCTGGGTTGTCAACAGGATGAGGAGTACGTGCCTGTAAACTGATGAATATAAGCCATTAGAGTGCACCGTCTGTCACCAGAGCCAAACACGGCTGAACGCAGTTTAGCTTATCACTATTAATTATACTCTGCAAATGTCAAATGTTGACTCACAGAAACAAATAGCGTATGTCTTTTGTGGTGCATTGTTTGTCTCCTGCCGAGAAGTTATTAATCTGTCCTCAGAAACCCATCTCACTGTTCCAGTAGTGACAGTTTTCTGTTAATTGTGACTGTTTATAAAAGGGAGTGCCGTGTGGAAGCCAAGCTGTGATAATCCAATCATGCTGGCGTCTTCCTTGCACCACTAGGTTTGAAAATCAACTATTGATGTTGGTTATTACATTAGGTGGGCTGGCATGATAGGAAGACACAGCTGCAGGCCATTCCTATGGATATCCTATTGGTCGTATTTACATATGTTCACTGTGTGTTGCCGGGCAGAGAAAGTACAAAGGAGTTACTGTGAAGTGACCTCACACACTGTGAAGTTGATGGTACTGAACTAGGTCTTACCTATTATGCATGTTTGGAGAACATTTGAGTATGAGACGCTTTTTATGTATTGGCCTGTAAACCAGTTACGATTTATCACCTTATTACCCGTCTGTTGCATCAGCCTGAGCTAATTTAGCCC